>NC_081407.1:935024561-935324561 GCF_030272615.1 Cryptomeria japonica | reverse complement strand
TTTTTAATTTGGGAAAATGCTGTTATGAAGTGGAAAGAAGGAAGTTCATTGATTTGCTGGTTGAGTTTAAAGATGTTTTTGCATGGAGTTACGATGATTTGAAGAACTTCAGGGATTGTAAGTTCCAATATCAAATTCCTTTGAAACCAGGTGTTAATCCTTTCCAGCAGAAGCTAAGAAATTTTAATCCAAAGGTAGCGGAAGCAATTTTTCATGAGGTTGAAAAGATGTTGAAGGCCTAAATTATTTATCCTCTACATCATTCTACCTAGATTGTGAACATAGTTCCTGTTCGGAAGAAAAACGGTGAGATACAAATCTATGTTGATTTCAGAAACTTAAATCAAGCAAGTCTGAAAGACAATTATCCCCTGCCTACAATGGATCATATTTTACAAACTGTTTCCGGGTCAGAGATTATGTCCATGTTGGATGGTTCCTCTGGGTATAATCAAATTAGTGTCGCGGAGCAAGATCAACACAAGATAGTCTTTATAACTCCCTGGGGTACCTTTGCATATAACAGGATGCCTTTCGGGTTGATTAACGCAGGGGCAACTTTTCAAAGGGCGATGGATCTTTCCTTCAGACATTTAAGGGATAAGATTATCGTGGTATATTTAGATGATTTAACTATTTTCTCCAGAAAAAGGAAGCATCATGTGCGGGATTTGAGAAAGGTTCTAGTGAGATGTAGAGAGCATGGGGTATCATTAAACCCTAAAAAAGTCTATTTTTGGTGTCACGGAAGGAAAACTTCTGGGACATATCGTTTCATAGGAGGGAGTAAAGGTTGATCCATAGAGGGTAAAAGCAATATAGTAGCTCAGTCTCCCCTCAAATAGAAATGGAGTAAGGTCCTTCTTTGGACAGGTGAACTTCCTAAGGCATTTTATTCCTGATTTTGCTGAAACTACCAAATACATTGTGAATATGATGAGTGAAAAGGTAGCCTTTAAGTGGAATGAAGCTGGCAGAAAAGCTTTTGAAGAGATTAAAAAGGAAATTGTGCATGCGCCTACCCTGGTAAACCCAGACTTTAATAAGGACTTTATTATTTATTGTTATGCATCAGAGCATACTATGTCCGCGATTTTGGTATAGAAGGGTGAGGATAATGAGGAGGTGTCAATTTCCTTCATGAGTATTCCCCTAAAGAAGCATGAGTTAAAATACTCATAGATAGAGAAGCAGGCCTATGTGGTGGTAAAAGATGTGAAGCAGTTCAGGTATTAAATACTTGATTCACATGTGATTGTTTTTGTTCCCAATTTTGTAGTAAAAGTTGTTTTAACTCAACAGGATGTTGGCATCAACAATAGAGCATCTTGGGTCTCCAAGATTCAAGAATTCAATTTGGATATCAAGCCCACTAATCTGTTCAGAGGACAAGGCCTCTGTAGATTGATACTAGAAAATGAGTTTAAGGATGAGGATAGTTTAACTTTAACCCTATTCGTTGATCATCAGGATTCTTGGTTCCCCAATGTGGCGTATTATCTTATGTATGAAGACTGTCCAGATCATCTTTCTCCTAGGGAAAAAGAAATTTAAGGTTGAAAGCTGCAAAGTACATCATCTCTAATAACATATTGTACAAGAAAGGTTTGGATGGCACTTTCCTCCGATGTGTGGATAAACTGCACCAAGAAGCTCTATTGAAAATTTTTCATAATGAAGCATGTGGGGGTCATTTCTCCTCTACGGTTACTGCATACAAAATCTTGAGAAATTGTTACTATTGTCCGGGGATGTTCAGGGATGCATACGCTTGGGTGGTGAGGTGTGAGAAATGCAAGTTGTTTACAGGTAAACCCCAATTAGCTGCCTTGCCTTTGAGACCCGTGGTAATTAAAGAGTCATTTAAGCAGTGGGCATTAGATTTCATTGGTCCTTTGAACCCCATTTCCAGTGCAGGGCACACTCACATATTAACAGCAATGAATTATTTCACTAAGTGGTTGGAAGCTATCCTTGTAAAAAAAACCACTTCAGAAATTGTGTGTATGTTCCTTAAGCATAATATTCTTGTCAGGTTTGGAGTCCCTTAGAAAATAGTCACAGATAATGCAACAAATTTCTCTTCATCTGAGTTAAGCTTATTTTGCTATGATCACAAAATTTCTTTAGCACATGCTTCTGATTATTATCTGCAGGGTGATGGTCAGGCAGAATCAAGTAATAATAATTTGATCAACATCATGAGAAAGTTGGTCAGTGAAAATTTCAGGGATTGGCATAAGAAGTTGCATGAAGCACTATGGGCAGATCAAACTTCACCAAAATGGGCCATAGAAATGTCACCATTTGAGCTGGTATATGGTATTGGCGCACAAATATCTCTTCCTTTAGAATTAGCATCTTCTAAACTGTAGCCAGTGATTGAAGATGCATTTTTTTAGAGCTCTCTTGAAAAATGAATTATGTACTTAACCAAGATTGAAGAAGAAAGGGAAAAGCTGGTTGACAAGATAATAGAACATCAGATGAGGGTTAAAAATATTTTTGATCAGAAAGAAAGGCCCAGAAAGTTCATGAAGGGGACCTGGTGTTGTTATGGGATAAAAGGAGAGGGCCAAAAAGTGCCCATGGCAAATTTGAGTCGCTGTGGAAGGGGCCTTATGTGATTCACTAGGTAAAGGGACCCAATTCTTTTAAACTTGCTTACCAGGATGGTATTGAATTACCCTTGTCTTATAATGGGCAGTGTGTGTGGGAAAAGTGGGTCAATAGAACTTAAAATGTGAAAAATGAAGGCCAAGGAGACTTGTCCACACACCCACAAGAATTCTTGGTGTAAGCTATGGAGTCATGAAGGATGAATTAGCTTCCCAAGGTTGGTTCCGTGGTTCTCTATCTCACAAGGTCCCTCAAACCAAATTCTCTACTCTCAGATCACTGAGCAAAGTGGTTTAGGGATGAAAAATGCAAGAATGAGGGATTCTTTGGTTTATTTTAACATGAGAATGCAAACTATCTATGCATGATCCTACAAATGAAATGAACTAGATTATAAGATGACAAGATTAGTAGTGAATCATGTTATGCTAGCAATTTATTATATTTCTGATGGTAGATTTCCTATTTATGCATAAGGATAAAGTGGAAATGAAGGTGTAGGTTGTGTGGAAAGATAAGTGTTACTAATTCATGTCTTTCACAGTTGCATTGCGTTTAACCAGTAGTAATCTAGTTCAGACCAGTGATAGTGATTGCCAGTCAAGTTCACAGTTTGGAGTAAAACTAGTTCAGGGAAAGTTTTTGTGTCTGTACTGATTCACCCCCCCCCTCTTAGTATTGGTTTGGTACTCATTCTTCATCATTGAGTTATCAATTGGTATCAGAGCACCATCCAGGCCCTCAGTGTTGTAAGCTTAACCACTTGAGGGAAAGATCCTATTGTAATGATGAAGAGGGAAGGTCCAAAGTTCAATAGAGATAATTTCAAAATATGGAAAGACAAAATGAAGATATATATTAAAAGAATGGGTGCTTAACATTGGAGCTATGTTGAGAATGCTTATGTTGTCCCTATCGGTACTCTCACTAATGATCAAAGAAGAGAAATCTAGGAGAATGGGCAAGTAATGGAAGCTCTTATTAGCAGCCTTTCTAATATTGAGTTTATTGATGTTCGGGAAAAAGAAAATCCCAAAGAAGTATGGGATACTCTTGAGAATATCTATGGCGGTGATGAGCATTTAAAACAAGCTAAGGAAGAAAGCCTTAGGGGAAAGTTTGAAGACATGCAGATGGTTGAAGGTGAGACCATTCAACAATATGAAATAAGAATCAAGACTGTAGTTGGAGACATCAAGAGTGCAGGAGGTAAAATAGATGATGCCACTGTTGTTAGCAAAGTCTTGAGATCCTTATTATAGGTCTATGCAATAAGGGTTGCAGCTATTCAGGAGTTGAGGTCAATAGACAAGACTAAGGTATCCCTAGACTCCATCATTGCAAAGTTGACTGCTTATGAGTTAAACAGTTTTGATGGTAGTGTTCAGAAGACTGAATTAGCCTTTAGAGCATCAACTGCACCATCTAGAAAAGGCAAAGAAGCAAGCACCAGTGGTGAACCAAGACAGAGAAGAGGAATGGATGATGAGGAGATTCTGATGGAATTTCTTACCAAGAGACTTCGTAAGGGAACCGGTAAATATAGAGGTAAGCTCCTTTTGAAATGTTTTTCTTGTAACTAGATAGGACACATTGTTGTAAACTATCCTAATGGTGACAACAAGGACAAACTGGAAAAGTTCAAGAAGTTCAGAGGAGGAAACCAGAGAAACTATTTTGTGGTAGTTGATGAAGGTGTCACTAATGAGGAATCAGAAGATGAAGAAAATGAATATATTATGTTTGATGCAGTCAAGGAAGATGTGTCAAACAAGAAGGCTCTTGTCTCCCGCTTTGATAATTCCAATGAGTGGATTATTGATAGTTGGTGTTCTCACCATATGACTAGTGACCAGAGTAAGTTTCAATCTCTAGAAGAGTATGATGGTGGTGTTGTTCATTTTGGTAATGATGCACCATGTATGGTCAAAGGCAGAGGGTCCATCTCTCTGAATGGAAAGAGCAGTGCTGAAAATGTGTATTGGGTAGATGGTCTTAGACACAACCTTTTGAGTGTCACCTAGCTGAATGATAGTGGACTCACTCTGGAATTCAAAAATGGAGTGTGTAAAATCAAAGGGAAGAATGGTGAATTGATGACCACCAGTATGCAGACCAAAGGCAACCTATTTCAGCTAAATGCAAATATCAGTACATGTCTTATAGCTAAATTTGATGATAGCTGGATATGGCATAAGAGACTCTACCATGTAAACTTTGATTACATTGTGAAGGCCAATAAGATCAAGGTAGTTAGAGGATTGTCGATGCTGAGAAAACCAGAAAATCCTTTGTGCAGAGAGTGTCAACTGGGGGAAATGTCTTCCTCAACTTTCAAAGGTAAATCTTTCATTGCAGACAATTTACTTGATCTTGTGCATATTGATTTGTGTGGTCCTATGAAAACTAGGAGTGTGTAGGGAAACATGTATTTTATGATTCTTATAGATGATTTCTCAAGAATGATGTGGGTCACATTCTTGAAGGACAAGTTTGAAGCCTTCACAAAGTTCAAAGCTTTCAGAGCACTGGTAGAAAAGGAAAGCGGTAGAAGAATCAAATTCCTTAGAATTGATCAAGGAGGGGAATTCACTTCTGGTGAATTCAACAAATATTGTGAAGAGAATGACATCAAGAGGCAATTGTCTACCCCCCGGACTCCACAATAGAATGGCTTAGTAGACAGGAACAACCGGACTATGGTTGAAGCAGATAGAACTATGTTGATCCAAGGAAAGCTTGCTCGCACCTTTTGGAGAGAAGCGGTGAGCACTGCAGTCTACACAATGAACTGGGTACTCATCAAGAAAGGTAAGGACAAGACTCCTTATGAGTACTGGACCGGTAAGACAATAGTGGTAAGCTATTTTAGAGTGTTTGGTAGCAAATGCTCTATCAAGAGGAGTGAACATCAGAGCAAGTTCAATGCAAAATGTGATGAAAGAATATTCCTAGGATATTCCACCAAGAGTAAAGCTCTCAAATGTTTTAACAACAAGACTCAGAGAATTGTTGAAAGCATCAATGTTAGGATTGATGAAAACTCTAAGAAACCGAAGGAAACCGATAGTGAGAAAGTAGGAAATGAACTGGTAGTAACCTTCTGGGAACCGGTTGCAAATCAGCCCAGTACCAGTAACTATGCTCCTACACTGGTTGATGATGATGTTGATGAAGATGAGGATGAAGAAGAAAAGCAAGAGGAAGTTGTTAAGAACATACCTAGGTATGTCAAACTCAATCATGATCCAAAGCAGATCATAGGAGATAAGGATGCAGGAATTCTTACAAGAAGAAAGGTCAGAGAAAACTCATGTATGATCTCTGAATTTGAGCCTAAATCATTCAAAGAGGCACATAATGATGAAGACTAGATCAAGGCAATGGAAGAGGAACTTGATCAGATAGAGAAGAATGGTACATGGTCTTTGGTACCTAGACTAGAACATAAAAATGTCATTGGAACCAAATGGGTTTTCAGAAATAAGTTGAATGAGGATGGCACAGTGGTAAGGAACAAAGCCAGACTAGTATGTAAAGGATATGCCCAAGAAGAAGGAGAAGACTATGGAGAAACCTTTGCTCCAATAGCAAGATTGGAAGGAGTTTGTATGCTTCTGGCATATGCAACTTTTAAAGGATTCAAGGTATACCAAATGGATGTAAAATCTGCATTCCTAAATGGAATACTTGAGGAAGTGTATATAGAGCAACCAGATGGGTTTTCCCTATTAGAAGATAGTGACTTGGTATGTAGGCTACACAAAGCCTTGTATGGACTAAAGCAGGCACCTAGAGCATGGTATGAATGCTTGCACTCCCATATTGTAAAGATTGGATTTGAAAGAACAAGTGAAGATAGCAATATCTACTTGAAATCAGAGGGAGATCAAATTCTGATCTGTGAAGTATTTGTAGATGAAATAATTTTTGGTGGAGATGACAAGATGAGTCATGACTTTGCAGATGAGATGAAGAAGGAATTTGAGATGTCACTCATAGGGGAGATTAAGTTCTTGATTGGACTACAGATCCAACAAATTAAAGATGGAATCTTTATTACTCAGTCCAAGTATGTCAAAGAGGTGTTGAAGACCTTTGGCATGGAAGATAGCAAATTGGTTGGTACACCAATGGTGACCAGTTGTAAACTATCAAAAGAGGATGACTCAGCATTGGTAAATGAGAAGGAATACCGATGAATGATTGGTAAGTTGCATTATGTAGTGCATAGCAGACCGGACATTGCACATGCAATGGGTATTACTACTCAGTTCCAGAAAAGCCCAAGAGAATCCCACTTGGTAGGAGTCAAGCGGATTCTTAGATATCTGAAGGGAACTATTGACTATGGATTATGGTATCCATACAATAATGATTTCAACCTAAGAGTGTTCACAGATGCTGAATGGGATAGTAATGTGGATGACCAGAAGAGCACAACCGGTGGTGCATTCTTTCTTGGTGGTAGAATGGTCTCATGGATGAGTAAAAAGTAGAGTTGTATCTCTTAGTCTACAATAGAAGCGGGGTATATTGTAGCTTTTATGAACTGCACCCAGACTATTTGGATGAAGCATGTGTTGAATGGCTTCAAAGTCTCTGTATCTAAACCGGTAAGTATATTTTGTGACAATACAAGTGCAATTAACACTTCCAAGAATCTGGTTTTACATGCTAGAACCAAGCACTTTGAACTCAAGTATCATTTCTTGAGGGAAAAGGTTCAGAACAAAGAGGCAGTATTGGAACATGTTTCCAGTAAGGAGCAGTTAGCAGACATATTCACCAAGCCTCTACCAAAGGCTACATTTACCTATTTGAGAGGTGAATTAGGGGTGCTTCCCCTTCAAGAGGTAAATTAAAGGTATATGCTCCACATCAGTTAGGTCTTCCATTGATATATCATTTTAGGATTGATGTGTTGAAGGATGCTACTCCTCAGGGGGAGCAACATAGTGGAACAAGGTAGCTTGTGCCTCCACTTTGGCATTGTTGTCAAAGGGGGAGAAGATGTGATGGAGAACAGATATTTGCAAATTAGGGGGAGAAGATGTAAAGCGAAGAGATATCCTTGTATATTGCCATCAATGCCAAAGGGGGAGATTGTTGGTATATGAATTGGTATGATGACAGGATGACATTGTATGTTGTCATTGATGTCAATATGCTAAAGAGTGAACTAGCAATATGTTGAACTGGTTTATCAAAGTTAAGAAACTGGCAAAGTAAATTGGTATGATGTTGTAAACTGGCATATGTGCAAAAGGTTAAGTGGTAGGTTTGTCCAAGTGAACCAGTATAGTGAAATGAGAACCGGTACATGGAATGTGGTATGACTATCAGTTGGTAGTCTCAGCTTCATGGTTTCTGGTTGAAGTGTTCCAAGCTTGTGTGATTCAATCAATGACATCATGTGATGAGTTAGCATTGTATGGAGATTAGATTGCATTGCCACATCAACCTTATGTGCATGAAGGATCTTGTATATAGGAGATTGATCATATCTACCTCGGGAATGTGTGAAGTCTCTATAAACGGTAGAGAACACATGATGGGTTATCGCCTCCACGAAGCGGTGAAGAACGAATGATGGAGAATGTCTTGAGATCTGTTCAAGACTTGTATTCAAATGCAAAGTGTTCAATGGTCAGGATTGAACCATCCAAATTTCTTAACCTAAATGTTTAAGGTTTAGGGTTTATGCTACCGACCTACGTGTTTCCTATAAGGTTGATGTTGTGTTTCTTATTGAAGTTGTTGGCAAATATTGTGTGTGTATCTAAGTGTAGAGATACGTGATTCTTGCTAGACTAGATGAGAGGATTGATACCTGCATAGTGTGTGTGCAGAAGGAAGGAACTAAAGTGGATTTGCATTGGCATTGAGTGCTATTACCAGATCATTGTAATACTTGTTGATCTCTAACCACTTCAACAGTTGGAAATCCTTTAACAAGGTAGCTTTAACCAGCTTGTTGTAAATCCTTTAATAGGGTGACTCAAAGCCATTGAGTTCATAAAATCCTCTAACAAGGTAACCTCTAATAGGGTTTAAACCTTAACCGGGTATTCTAGCCATCCCTTAACCGTGTGATCCCTAATAGGATCGGTTCCTGACAGAACCTGTTGTAACAGTCTTTAATCGAAATAGGCTCCTAACAGAGCAGACTTTTAAAGAGTTCAAGAGCAGTTAGTGGGTATTCATCCCCATTGTGGTTTTTCCCAGTTGGGTTTCCACGTGAAAAATATGTGTGTCATGTGTGATGCCTTTTCATGTGATGCTTTGTTATTTTCTATCAAGTGGTGAATCATGTTATTCTAGCAAGTTATTATATTTCTGATGGTAGATTTCCTATTTATGCATAAGGATAAAGTGGAAATGAAGGTGTAGGTTGTGTAGAAAGATAAGTGTTACTGGTTCATGTCTTTCACAATTGCATTATGTTTAATCCATAGTAATTTGGTTTAGGCCGGTGATATATATTGCCAGTCAAGTTTGCAGTTTGCAATCAAACCAGTTCAAGAAAATTTTTTGTGCTTGTACTGATTCACCCCCCCCCTCTCTCAGTACCACTTTGGTACTCACTATTAATCATTGAGTTATCAGTGGGTCACATTCTTGAAAGACAAAATAGAAGCATTTAGCAAGTTTAAGGCATTTCAAGCCTTAGTTGAAAATGAAAGTGGAGAGAAGATAAAGTGCTTAAGAATTGATCAAGGTTGTGAATTTATTTCAGAGGAATTCACTAGATATTGTGAAGACAATGGAATTAAGAGGCATCTTTCTGCATGTAGGACACCACAGCAGAATGGTATTGCAGAAAGGAATAATCGGTTAGTTGTTGAAGTTGCTAGGACTATGCTTGTTCAAGGAGGTGTAGCTAAGACATTCTAGAGAGAAGTTGTCAGCACAACTGTTTACACAATGAACTAGATACTGGTTAAAAGAGGTAAGGACAAAACCCCTTATGAGCACTAGTATGGTAGATCACCTAATGCTAGTTACTTTAAGATTTTTGGTAGCAGATGTTTTATCAAAAGAGGTGATTATGTTGGTAAGTTTGATGCCAAGAGTGATGAAGACATAATTATTGGTTACTCTACCAAGAGAAAAGCTTACAAGTGTTACAACAACCGGACCAAGAAGATTATTGAAAGTGTTAATGTCAGAGTTGATGAGTTTCTTGAGAAATTAGGAGAAAACAGTAAAGAGAAGGAAGAAGAAGAACCTTAAACACTATTTTTGGAACCAGAACCGATGAAGCCAGAAGTTGGTGAACAAAACATAGAAGCCCCAATTCAACCAAAATAGGGAGGCCCAACAAAATAAGAAGAAAGTGAAGAAGAAGAAGAAGAAGAAACTAGAAATCAAGATCATGTAGTTCCAAGGAATGTTAGACTCAATTATATCCCCGATCAAATTATTGGTGATATGAATGCAGGTGTGCTAACAAGAACAAGGCTTAGAAAGAACTCTTGTATGATTTCCACCATTGAACCTAGAATTGCAAAAGATGCATTTTCAAATGAAGACTGGATCAAGGCACTGGAAGAAAAACTTGACCAGATAGAGAAGAACAATACATGGTTTTTGGTACCCAAACTTGAGAACAAGAATGTAATAGGTACAAAATGGGTATTCAGAAATAAATTGAATGAAGATGGAGTAGTGGTCAGATATAAAGTGAGACTGGTATGCAAAGGATATGCACAAGAAGAAGGTGAAGACTATAGCGAGACATTTGCACCAGTTGGAAGATTGGAAGATGTAAGGACTCTACTTGCATTTGCAGCATACAGAGGATGCAAAGTATATCAAATGGATGTTAAGTCAGCATTCCTGAATGGAATATTAGAAGAGGAAGTATATATTGAACAACCAGATGGTTATGATTTAACTGTAGAAAAGGACATGGTGTGCAAATTACATAAGGCATCATATGGACTGAAGCAAGCACCTAGAGCATGGTATGAAAGATTTCACTCTCACTTGGTGAAGATAGGTTTTCAGAGAACTAGTGAAGACAATAATATATATCTCAAGTTAGAAGGAGATAAGATACTGGTAAGTGATGTATTTGTGGATGATCATTTTGGAGAAAATGATGATATGTGTCATGACTTTGGTAATGAGATGAAGAATGAGTTTGAGATGTCATTGGTAGGTCAGATAAACAATTTCATAGGTCTGGAAATCCAATAGATGAAGGAAGGTATTTTCATCACATAGTCAAAATATGTGAAAGAAGTTTTGGAGACTTTTGGAATGGTATATCATAAATGATTTGGAACACCAATGGTTACTGGTTGTAAATTGTCTAAGGAGGATGATTCTACATTAGTGGATGAAAAGGAGTACATGTCAATGATAGGTAAACTACTTTATGTTTTCCACAATAGACCAAACATTGCTCATGCAGTAGGATTGGTTGCCAGATTTCAGAAGAGCTCGAAGGAGACACACATAGTACTGACCAGAAGAATTTTTAGATATTTGAAAGGCATAATTGATTATGGATTATGGTATCCATATGCAGAAGACTTTGATTTAAAAGTCTATACAGATGCAGAATGGGTAGGCAATATTGATGACAAGAAGAGTACAACCGGAGGATCATTCTTTCTTGGAGGAAGACTAGTGCCTTGGAGCAACAAGAAATAGAGTTGTATCTCTCAATCAACTATAGAAGTTAAATATGTTGCAGCTTGTATGAATTGTACGTAGTCAATCTGGATGAAACACATTATGGAAGGTTTCAGGTTGAAGATATCAAAACCGGTAAGGAGTTTCTGTGATAACACTAATGCAATAAACATTTTTATGAACCTAGTGTTGCATGCTAGGAGAAAGCATATTGAGTTGAAGTATCATTTCTTGAGAGAGAAAGTGCAAAGTAAAGATGTGTCACTAGAGAATGTATCTACTAAAGAAGAGCTAGCAGATATCTTTACTAAATGTCTACCTAAGGCTACTTTTGAGTATCTTAGAGGTAAGTTAGGGGTTGTACCCCTACATGAGGTCAATTAAGCTGATGTGGAAGACATCAGTCCTAGAGCTTATTGAAAATCTTGAAGCAGGATTTGTATAGAGTGGACCTACTCCACAGCGGGAGCAACTAGTTGGATATCATAGTTGCAAATTGGTGAAGCATGGAATGGTTAAACTTCACTTTGGCATTGTTGTCAAAGGGGCAGAAGAACTATATGATTTAGCTAGTTACCAGCTGAAGACATGGAGATACAGTTGAAGGAGAGTATATCAAAAAATGTTAACCAGGATTTGCATCGAGGACACAGAAGATATAGAAATGGATGGCACGTCTATTGACACAATGAAGGAGCTTCTTACGGTTGCTTCTAATCCTAAGCTTCGAGAAAGGCTTATCAAAAAATATAAACAAGATGATGTTTTCAATTCTTTCCATCATTCTTAGAAATTGAAGCTGAAGATGTGGTGCAGGTAAGGTATAATCCCATAGCTGGACAAGATCTGAATCATGATGTCATTACTGCAAGAATGGAAGTTCCTTCATGTGAAACTAGGGTTCTTGCTTGTAGAGTGTCTAACAACAATGAGAAAATCACTTCAACATTTTCTTCTCCTTGGGCTGGTACACGATTTGATCCATTCACAATATTTTTGTGCTTTTGTTTCATGTAATTAATCTTGTTAAATTACAACCCTTGGGTGTCCGCATGCCATTTTTCATACATGGGTAGTTTTTATGGGCTCTTTGTTCACAATTGTCTTTCTTTCCCAAAAGGTTTTCAGTATACGCATCTACATTGGAGATACAAAGTTCATTGCACTTGGGAACTACTACTACAGTTGTCAGGTGAAAGAAGTGGTAGAGATATTGTAAAAGACTCATATATATGTATGAGATCATATAGGTCATTTTTTGTAAGAAGTATCGTAGAAGGATAGCATGAATGAATGATATTTTTGTATAAGGAGATATAAGTTGATAGCGAAGGTTTTGGTTATAGAATGAGTTTAAACCGGTACTGAACCCATCATAGTTGATGCTGATTTGAAGTAGTACATTGTATTGGATTTTTATAATCCATTTTGTAAGTCAGTGAGACTTCTATCTTGTAAATTGAATAGTGAGCTCTAGGTAGTTGGCCTTCCTACATGTGCAGGCCCCTCATTGTAAGTAATATTTATTCATTGGCCAGTGAGTGAATATTGTGAGTCACAAATCCCACCGAGGTTTTTCCCACATCGGGTTTCCTAATTAAAAATCTTGTGTTATGGTGTGTTTTCTATGTTGTCTTTATTGTTCATATTTATTGCATTAACTCTTATTTACCGGTACACTATTTTGGAATGCAAAATACTTAATAAGGTTAAATATTCTATCAACCAGTTAGATACTGATTCACCCCCCCCCTCTCCATATCTTTGGGACTATCATTAATCCTAACAATTGGTATCAGAGCCTGGTTCTCTATTTTTAAAAGCCTAACAACTTGAGGAAGATTCTGACACCGACACAGATGGAGAACTTAAGAAAGCAATTGGAAGGAGCTCTTGTAGACTATGATTCAGAGAATTTGAAAAATATCAAACTTGAAGATGATCTAAGGACTACATAGGAATTCATTCAAGGACTTCAGGAGAATCTTACTATTGCTAGAAATAAAAGAAAAGAACTTTATGAGAAGATGTAGAGTGATAATGATGAAAAGGAAACTCTTAATGAACTTGTGAACAAGATGAGACAAGAAAACAGTACTATGAGGAATGAAATGCAAGATATGACTATGAGATTTTGTAAATACATTGAAGACAAGAAGAAGAATGAAGATGAATTGACTAGGAGACTCAATGATGCTAGAAATGAAAATCTAAGACTCAGTCATGAAAATGATATGTTAAAGACAGATTTGATTCACATGCAACATGATAAAACTGAACTTATGAGACAAATGGGAATTATGGAAAATGAGTTGACTACTACAAATCCACACAAAGAGAAATTCAAGAAAAGTTCAGAGGAACTTGATGATATGCTAAAAAGTCAGAAACCTAATGGAGATACAAATGGACTTGGATTTGAATTTGGAGAAAGTTCTGGTACTACAAACAATCATGATCATAGTAAACTGGTAAGACAACCTCATTCTTACAAATTTAATGGGAAATGCTTTAACTGTAACAAGTATGGTCATAGAGAAAATCAGTGTAGATCTAGAAACAATTAGAACATTAATGCACCCATTGGTCAATGTTCCAAATGCAACAAAGTTGGTCATAATTCAAAAAACTATAGAATGAATGTGAGATGTTATGTTTGTGAAAGATTTGGGCACTTATCTAATCAATGCAGAACACAAACCAACATAAGATATGGAAAGGCTATTTAGAAGAATATTGTGACTTGTTATGCTTGTAAAAAAATTGGATATATTGCAAAATTTTGTAGAAGAAAGACTTCACCGACAAATGATAAAGGACCCAGTTTGAAAGGCAAAGAAAAGGTAGATGAGTTAAAACAAGAATTTTCAAAACAATGGATTAGGAAGATAGATCAGAATGTTGATGAGACTATTTCTTCATCGGTAGAACAAAGTATTACTCCATCGGAAGGAGATTCTTCATCCCACTGAGAAGTAACCCTTTGGGGGTATTGTAGCAAATTGAATATCATGCAGTTTACCCTCAGTTGATGGTGAGAAGATAGATTTATTCTTTACTGACATATGTGTTAAGTTTTCACTTAACCGACGAGCATTTAATGCGGTGGTTGAAAGAAATTTCATTATAAATCATAGGTTTTCCTTCATTTTTGATTCATCGAGCATTCAAATTAGCAGACAGCATGAAATTTGAGTGAAGGCATTCAAGGCGAAGGTGTGAAGTGATTTCTTTCAATCACTCAAACATTATCAGGCAACTTAAGGTATTTTTCAAGTGGCTTCCTATTCTGCTCTCGAATTTATTGCAAACCCTACTGTTGTGGAAAATATAAAATGCCCGAGGCCCGTATTGAAAATTATTCCTGAGATAGCTTAAGCAAGATGATTCCATAGGCGCATTTTCAAAGATTCCTAAAGGTGTAGCTTATGCTGAAGACCCTAGGATATATATTCACTACAATATTGAAGAATTAGGTTCTAAGAAAGTGTTAAAGATGTTTAAAATTATAATTTGTGATGAAAATTTCAATGTCAAAACCCGTGCACAAGGTTATTGAGACTTTAGGTTTTGTGGAAATCTTGAACATCCCTAAGTTTCCAGAGGAAGTTGTGAGAATTGTCCTGAGTAGGGCACATGGATAATTTCTTTGGTTAGATTCAGTCTGCAAATTCACCTGACAAGCAATTAGGGCAATGATAGGTCTACCCTCAACCGATAGTAGACCTGACGAATCTAAGAAGGTTCCTAATAACAAAGTCATGACCTTAACTGGAGAAACATCTAATAGTAGATCTCTGAGAGTGAATGACATCAAGGACATTAATGTGAGATTCATAAGTATGATTTTAGGTTACAAGACTACACATGCAAACAGACTTAATTTAGTTTCTAGTCTTTGCATTAATAGTGCTTGTGAAATGGTCAATAATGATGCAAAAATAGATGTGTGAGAATGGCTAAAGGATGAACTAATTGATAACTTGAAGAAGATAAAAGATGATAAGAAAGGGACATTTCTTTTTTGTAATCTCTTGGTATGCCTTATGTTGTATTTCACAAAGGAAATTCCCGGTATTAGACAGAAAGACTTTGGATATGACATATTGGTAGGCAAACAATTGCAAGAAGCTTTCACCAGCATGGGTAGTACTAAGGAAAACAATATAACTAAATATTTCAAAGCTTTCCAAACCAAAATGAAAACCAGAGAGAGACTACCACAGAGTGTAGTAGATAAATATGATAAGGAAATATTTTTTGTAATTAAGAAAGATGAAACATGGATGAAAGTTGTATTACCTAGAACTGTATGGGTAACAAAAATGGTTTATGAGGTAGATCTGAACATTGTTGAATCTTATGCAAAATCTTTGTTAGATACACCTAGAGAACCATCAAAAGAAGTTTTTGGTAGTGCTGAAACAATTGAAAGTGGTGTACAAATAATGAAACAAAGGAAGAGAAGAGAAAAGTATATAAGAGATGCATCTAAATAGGTAAAGGAAATAAAAGAAAATGTTATGAACCTTACTGGTATAAAGGCAAGTGAACTAGAAAGACTACAACCGGAGGCACACATTTCACTGGTTGGCATATCATCTGACAATGAGATACCTGCAGAATTCAAAAGAGTTGATAGGAAGAGAACACCCTCACTGGTACCCTCTCCTCCACCCAAGAAAACAAGAACCTTGAGAAAGAAACAACAAGCAGTAAGGCAACCAACAAAGAAACTTACACCCAAGAAGAAACAGAAATAGGTTATACCACCATTGGATAATTTACTGAATGAAATCACTGATGATGATAACTTGGCAAATGTGAGCAAATTGTATAACACATTCACTGATTCAAAAAAGTAAAGTATTGAAAATAGTATAATTCTACATCTGGACATATACAAGAAAGTGTTAATTGAAGTTGTAGATGACTTACCAAATGAATTTTATAGAAGGTTAGATGCAAAGAGGATTGCAGTAATGAAGTTAGATAAGAAACTTTGTTGGTGTAAATAAATATTCATTTTGGATATTATTACACTTAAGTTAACTTAGGATAATGCACCTCTTTGTAGTTTGGATTTGAGATGCTTAGGGAAGTGTGCACTTAGGGATAGAGCTTGTAGGAGAAATTCCACCTTTTGTGGTCTTATTTTGTTGTTACACTCCATATTCAGTGGGTCATCCACCTCTTGTAGAATATTATATTATTTCTCCTACCTACCCTTAGTATTTCTTACCTACCCTTATTTCTCATTGAGCCACATGTCATATTTGTGTGCTCATACATCCATATGGCCTTGCTTATATAAGCAGACCTCTATTCATTGTATTGGTTAATCCAGTTGATCATTTTGCATATTGATGAGAATACAGTTTGTTCTTGTCATTCTATTGTCTCTTTTATGCTTTTCATTGTGCCCTTGATCTTGGCAAAATCCTACATGGTATCAGAGCTATTGGGGCTTCATTGATCAGTTTTTGGAGACATCGTGGAAGGCTTCTATTTTCAGATTTGGGGATCTTCATTTTTTGGGGGCGTCATACAGCGATTTGGACATCATCGTTGAATCCGGGAGGCCGTTTCCATAAATTTCGACTATAAAGTCGACCTATTTTGGTGAGAAATTTTTTTTTTCTCATTTTGGCTATTATCGTACGTATTTCAAAAAAAAAAAAAAAAATAATTTTTCAAAAAAAAAAAAATTTCAAAAAAATTGAAAAAATTTCAAAAAAAAAAAATCAAAAAAAAAAAAACAAATTTTTTTTTTTTTTTGCCTTTTTTGAGGGGTCCGCAAACCCCCTGTACTCGGCCGTACCCCTAGTGCAGGTACTGTAGGTGTAGCAGGTGTCCTGATGCCACCGCAGACTGCCGGTACCTGACGCCACCGACGCCCGCAGAGCCCGCCGCCGAGACCCATCGATTCCATCGCCACCGGCGCCCACAAGTTCCCGGCACCTCCCCCTCTTCCCGGCCGCAGGTCCCGTCTTCGGCGTGCAAGTCTTCGTCCACCGTCGCCGGTCCTCGGCTCCCAGCCCACTGGGATCTCCCATCTCCGGCAGCACATACTCCACTGGCGACCACCTAACCCAGGCGGCAACCACGTCCGCCACGTGGCAGGCGACCACTGGCCCGTGGGAAAACAATTACCTGCACAACCATGTCAGATCTGTACAGTACGAATGTCCACTCAGCAGGGGGCAAAGTTTTTGTGACAATCATATGGCCGTCAAATTTAACACAGTGACTTGCTGATGTTAGCACCACATCAGGACTTTTTGAATTTTTTTTGACCCCTCTCCATTGGGCTTTTCAGTTTTGCAGTCCAACTTTGAAAGGCCATATCTTGCTTATTTTTGCTTCTTTTTTGGTGCAATTTTTTTTGAAATGGGCTAAAATTTCATGATCTTTGTAGTGGTATGGTTATTTTCTAATTTTGTAGCATAGGTTTTTTAAAATTTTCAGATTCTCTTAGCTGTACCTATCCAATCCTCAATTTTGCAACTTCAAAGGCCTCGTTTGAGCTCATACGACCTCCTTTTCATGTGCCATTTTTTTTAAAGTGCTTATTTTTTTGTCTACTTTCAGAATCTATGATCAGATTTCAGAGATTTTGAGTGGAAATTGTGCTTTCAGATATTGGTCTTATTTGGCCTATTAGGTACTTGTAAATTGCTTGGATCTTAGTTATATCTCTTGCATTATTAGTTTGAGACTCTTTTGGCCTTATTAAGGCAGTTGTAAAATTGTAAATCAGAAGTCTACTTTGCCATTTTTTGCAAGTGGCTGGCCCATTGTATACACACTACTTATAAAGTGCCAAAATCATCACATTGGGGGGGGGGTTCTTTGATTGAGTGAATTTGGGGGGGTGTCTTGTGTGATTGTGCCTCTCTTTGTGATCTTTCCATTCTTGTTGCAATGAGTCCTAACAAATTTCCACCTTTAACTCCACATAATTATGCATCATGGAAAATTAAAGTATGGAGTAAATTAATGGAAAAGGGTCTCACACACTATATAGATGGAACAATAACAGCACCACTTGATATTAAGGCTAATCCAAATGCTCAATTAGAATGGCTCAGAAAGAATTGCATGGCTCTTGGAACCTTACACAAGTATGTATCAGATGACCTCATTTTTCACATTGAGAAGTGTAAAACAATCAAGGAGGCTTGGGATATGTTTCAGAAATTATATGGACAAGTTGATGAAATCAGAGGCTATCAGATTGACAATGAGCTCACCAAATTAGATCCCAAAAGTTTTGATACAATCCAAGATTATGTCACCAAAGCAAATGAGCTAAGAGAAAAGCTTAAGGATTGTGGAATTGACAAAAAGGATGCTCAACTGATATTCAACTTGTTGGATAAGCTTGCACCAGAATATGCAACATTTGTGTCTAGCTTCCAAACTCATCATTTGATAGTGGGGAGTTCTTATGTTATGCCTTCATTTGATGCTTTCACAGAAATGTTGATCTTGGAACAAACTAAGTTGTTGAACATGGGGTTTCTCAAGTCTTCAAAGTCCAAGGCTTTGGTAGCAAATCAAGGAAATCAAGGAAGTCAAGGCAAAGATTCCAACAAGAAGAAGAAGCAATCCAAGTCTAAGCCACACCAGGAAAAAGGACAATCATCCTCTCCATCACAAGGTGATTTTTCATCCTCTTCCAAGAAGGGGACACCACCTAAGAAGGATAAACCAACTTGTGCATATTGCAAAAAGTATGGTCATGATGAGCATTGATGCCACACAAAGCAAGTTGATGAGTTAACCAATCTTCTCAAGAAAAACAACATCAACTTGCCCTCCGCCTACACAAAGAAGGATTCAACTCCTTCCTCTTCCTCACAGTCTAAGGGAAAAGGGCAAGCATTTGTGGCTACAACAGGTTCTTCACAACAATGGATACTTGACTTGGGTGCCTCATATCACATGGGTTCTACAAAGGAGCAGTTTTCTTCATTAGAGCCATCTAAGGTACCTCACATTTACATAGGTGATGATACACAAGTAGAGGTTGAAGGGAAAGGTTCAGTTGACATGGATGATGGAACATTCGAGAATGTTCTCTATGTTCCTAACTTGTCTACCAACCTTCTCTCCATCTACCAAATCACTCACTATGGGAATGGAAAAAAGGTTGAGTTTACACCAGATTCAGTTGTGGTAAAGGAACTTGATGATGATGCCTTGGTAGCAATGGGACAAGTCAATGACAACTCAAGGCTTTATTCATTTTCCCACTTTGTGCCAAGTTCACCTTCTAGGGCCATGCTTACTCATTCAAATTCAGAAAGTAAGTTATGGCATGAGCGGTTTGGTCACCTCAACTACTGCTATCTTCAGCAGCTCAACACTAAAGACATGGTCACAGGTCTACCTCAAATCAGTTTTTCAGAGGGTGTATGTTCAGGTTGTTCCATGGGCAAGCATCTCGAAGAGAAGTTTGATAAAGGGAAAACTTGGAGAGCTTTGGAAGTTCTTCAACTTGTTCAGAGTGATGTAGCAGGTCCATTTCTAGCACCTTCATTGAGTAAGGCCCGCTATGTTCTTACCTTCATTGATGACTACTCCTGCTTCACTTGGGTCTACTTTCTCATTCATAAGAGTGAAGTATTTGATAGATTTTAGGACTTCAAGACTCATGTGGAGAAGCAATTAGGGAAAGTGGTCAAGATTCTTCGCACAGATAATGGAAGGGAATATGTGAACAAGAGACTTGAGGATTTTTGTACATTTGAGGAGATTGAACTTCAGCATTCTATCGCTTATACTCCATAGCAAAATGGGGTTGCAGAACGCAAGAATCGAACTCTCAAAGAAATGGCTAGCTGTATGATACATGCATGTTCTCTTGATCCTGCCTTTTGGGCAGAGGCTATCAGTTGTGCCACACACATTCAGAATCGGGTTCCTCACAAAGCTTTGCAAGGTATTACTCCTTTTGAAGCTTGGGCTGGTAGGAAACCGATTGTGAGACATTTTAGAGTTTTTGGGTGTCCAGCATGGGCTCACATACCTCCACAGAAATGCAAGGCATTGGAACCATAGAGTCGGCCTTGCATATTTGTTGGATATCCTGAGGGTGTTAAGGCATACAGATTGATGGATCCAGAGACACATGAGGTATTCATTGAGAGGAGTGTTCACTTTGAGGAAAGCTCTCCTAGCTTAGCCTCTCTACCTCCTCCACCTTCCTCCATTGTGGATAGTGATGTTAGTGATTCAGATGATGAGACTCCCTCAACTCTAACTCACAGGGTTACACCTCCGTAGGGTCCACTTGCAGTTGAGGAGCCTCATTCTCCACCTCCACCTAGACCTTGTGGGCTCAACAGACACTTGAGTTCGCAGGTTCTCTTGTTGGGGATTCTTCGGATACACAGAGAACTCGATCACAACATCAAGATCTTCCACATGCATTCATTGCTACCGCTTCTGATCCACAGACATTTAGGGAAGCATCAGGGGTTCCTGAGTGGAACCAAGCTATGGAGGAAGAGTATAGTTCCTTGATGAGGAACAACACATGAGATCTAGTCCATCTCCCTAAAGGGAGAAAGATGGTTCGATGTAAGTGGATCTATCAGACCAAGTTTGCAGCGGATGGTAGTGTGGATAAGTATAAGGCTCGGCTTGTTGCAAAAGGTTTCTTGTAGGTTGCAGGTGTTGACTATACTGAGACCTTTGCACCCGTAGCCAAGATGAACTCCATTCGTTTGACACTTGCTATTGCTATAGCTCATGGTTGGGCTGTACATCAGATGGATGTGAAGAATGCTTTTCTTCATGGTGATCTTGATGAGGATATTTATATGGAGCAGCCACAGGGTTTCATCTAGGATACTTCCTTGGTTTGCAGACTAAGGAAATCTCTCTATGGCCTTAAGCAGGCCCCCAGGGCTTGGTATGCCAAGATGGATTCCTTTCTTCTCTCCGCAAGGTTCACCAGGTGTCATTTTGATCCAAATGTCTACATTTTGCGATAGGATGACTCTCACTTGATACTTGTGCTCTATGTTGATGACTTGATCATTACAGGGAGTACTTCATCCATCATTAGCAGGGTCAAATCTACTTTGCATGACAGAATTTCTATGACTGACTTGGGTCTTTTGCACTACTTTCTCAGGATAGAGATTTTATAGTCACCTTCCAGGATTACCCTATCGCAGCCCAAGTATGCTCTTGATCTTCTTGCATGCTTTCATATGGCTGATTGTAAGCTTGCTCCGACTCCCTTTCTTTCAGGAGTCAAGCTTGAGGCTCAATGTTCTTCTCCACTAGTTGATGCCACTTTGTATCGTCAGCTTGTGGGTAGTCTCATCTACTTGACTCATACATGCCCTGATATTTCAATTGTAGTTGGCATGGTGTCCCATTTCATGCAGGATCATAAGTCTACTTCTGGTTATAGTTTTCACCTTGGTTTAGGCTCCATTTATTGGCAGAGCAAGAAGCAACATGCTATTGCTCTCTCTTCGACTGAGGCTGAGTATCGAGGCACTGTTAATGCAGTGACTGAGACCATTTGGCTCCAGTAGATTCTCATAGAGTTTGGTTTCACTACTCCACGACTGACAGTTCTACATTGCGACAATCAGAGTGCTATTGCAATCTTGAAGAACCCGGTCCAGCACCAGCAGACCAAACACATCGAGATTCATATGCACTATATCCAAGAGCTCATCCAGGAGCAGGTCATTGATTTGTAGTATTGTCCTACAGCAGAGCAGGTTGTTGACATATTCACCAAACCTTTCACCGAGAGTAAGTTCCAGCAGTTGTGAGCTCTCTTGGGGGTGTGGGATGTGTCATTAGGGGGAGTCAGCTAACTTCTCCTTCCTCTCTTATGGGGGGGAATTTTTCCTCTTTGAGGTTTTGTCCTTCTTCTTTGAGATTCTTTTGTACATACATCCCTCTTTTGGGGGGGAGTTTTCTTTTTCCCACTGGGTTTTCTCCCTTTCTCCGTTTGTGAAAGATTGCATTGCATAGTTTTGCTTGCATTTGATATTGTACATGGGTACCTATCATGGCCTAGTAGCCGGGACCCATCTTGCATTGTTGACCTGAGTCTTCATTCCCCTAAGTTGCACTTAAGGGGGGGTGTTGGTGTAAATAAATATTCATTTTAGATATTATTACACTTACTTAAGTTAACTTAGGATAATGCACCTCTTCGTAGTTTGGATTTGAGACACTTAGGGAAGTGTGCACTTAGGGATAGAGCTTGTAGGAGAAATTCCACCTTTTGTGGTCTTATTTTGTTGTTACACTCCACATTCGGTGGGTCATCCACCTCTTGTGGAATATTATATTATTTCTCCTACCTACCCTTGTTTCTCATTGAGCCACATGTCATATTTGTGTGCTCATACATCCATATGGCCTTGCCTATATAAGTAGGCCTCTATTCATTGTATTAGTTAATCCAGTTGATCATTTTGCGTATTGATGAGAATACAGTTTGTTCTTGTCATTCTATTGTCTCTTTTATGCTTTTCATTGTGCCCTTGATCTTGGCAAAATCCTACAAACTTAAAGTTGAAAAACTTCTAGTTGTACATCTAGTTAACTCTAAAGAGGAAATTGATGACTTAATTTGTGAAGCTAACAGATAAGTTTTTGCTAGAGGTCATCGACAAGTGAGCTTAATGGCTAGTAAAGTTAATGAAATTGCAGAGGAAATGACTGATAAATGTGATATCTTTTTTGTAGAAAAAGAAAAACAAGAGGAATTGAATAGGTTGAAGAAAATATTTAAGGTATATCAGAAAGATAAGGACAAAGGGAAAGGTAAAGTTGGTGGAATACCAAATATCAAAATAACTGACAACTTACCACCACCTGTGGACACTGCACTGGTACATACTATTGATACACCATCTACTGACAGTGTAGGTACAACACATGATGACACTAACCCTGAATCAGAAATCCTATTCACCATGAATGTGGACACTCAGGAAGTGAACATTGTTGTGGATAAGGACAACATAGAGGTAAAGAATGATATTGCTGGCAGTGGAAACATTGTTGAGCAACCAACAAAGAATGTTGAGGTTGAAATGCAAACAGAGAAAATAGAGCATATACTAAAAACAAAACAACCATTGGACACTGGTATGAATACTGGTAGTATAGATGTTGGCACTGAGAAACATATAGAGACAGAGATACCAACAACTAAGAACACAGAGAAATTGACAGAGGCACAAGTACATATTGAGATAGTGAAACTGGTAATCACTGAGAAACCCAAACCATTACAGGTTGAAACACAAACTTAGAATGATCCACCAAAGGATAATACAAGAAAATTGGTAACTAATGTTGGAAGCACTGAGGTAATCAAGGTGTTAGACATCTGGTACTGCTTTAAGTGAATTCAAGCCTACCAACATGATAGAGGTACTCCTAGATTCTATCAAGAAGATAACTAACTGTAATGCATTAGCTTATAAAGCAACTGATGATACAATACCTATTCTTAAGATGATTGCACAAAAAAGTAATATAGATCATGTAAAGGATTCTTTAGGTCAGTTGGACACATTGTCTAAATTTATTGCTGGAAATATAATAATAGTTGATAAGGTGAATGAGGATACATTCAAAGAGAAAATGGAAAAAGAAAAAGAAAAATTCTTTGAGGACACAATAAAGAAGTGCACTGAACATATTAACAAACTTTTACCAGAATTGAATACAACAATTTTGGAATATAAGGAACTGTACAGAGAAACATGCAAGCCACATCTGTTGACAAAGGACATTGAAAAGGAAATAAGTAGAGTACAGAAGGAGATAGATGATATAGCTGATAGCATTATTTGTTAGGTCCCAGAGACAACTAAGAGGAGGGGGAGTGAATCAGTTGTCTAATAAATTCAAACCAAAAACCAATCAACCAACTAGATGCTTAATACTGATAAACCAGTTAAGTATGCCGGTAGACAGTGTTAACAGTAAATTGCTATACCGGTAAAGATTAATGCATGAAACATAAACATAAAGTCATCCACAACACATAACACCAATATTTTTACGTGGAAACCCTGTAAGGGGAAAAACCACAGTGGGAAACCTTACCCACAATCAGATGATACTACTGCAGATAGTAAGTGTACATAATGGGGTCTGCACTTGCAGAAAGGCTAACAGCCTAGAGCTCACTGCTCAATCACAAAATGGGAGTCACACTAACTACAATTGGATGGTTAAATCCAATAAGAATGTACTGCACAAAATAACATCTTCATATGCTAGATTCAGTACCAGTGTAATGCTGATATGCTTCTACAAAAACCTAGCTTCACCTTCAAATGATGTCTTCATGTATACCTCTGCTTAATCTCGCATATACCTTCACACAATTCTTCTTCATATTCCACATTTGATCTTACATATAAGATCTTATATTTATACCATAACCTAAGACCAATTTTAGTAGGTCGGCTCTACAAGATATTACAATAAATACATTTTACAAACAATATAATATCTGATGCAATAACTGATTGAACATGTCAGCTTAATGCATTTACAACATGTAAAGCGGAAAATCGAACCTGAGGTGTTCCCCCCACTCCAAGGAGAGAGAAAGGAGGTCACTGGGATTGACGGTTTTCACTTAGGAGAGACTTTACATTCAAAAGAGGGGTTGAAACTCACAAGATCCAATCCTACTAAATGCAAGACTGGATTCTAAATGAGTTTCAAGGGTTGAGACAGCAAGGCTACCCTCTTTTGTAAAGAATGTAGATAGAAGGATTGAATTAGGAGTGTAGGTGAAAGTAAGAAAGATTCACTTGCAGACAGAAATAGAAACATGGGACGAAGCTGCGGACCTGGAATTAGTAGTAAAATATCGAGACGATGCTGTCCTACAAGTTTGAGCAAAAGTTGACAGGACGATGGCGCCCGGCGTGCACACGGTCCTCTGAAAAATCCATGAAACGAAGGGGGATCTATTCGTCTCTGCACAAGGATTCCAGATCTTCAATTACAGTCGCGTACCTGCAACCTACACACAGAAAAGAGAGGACAATTGGGGGGTTAGGGATTAGGGGTTTGCCTTTAGGTCAAACCTCAATTTTGGAATTAACCAAGAAATGAGAATGTTGTAAATGTAAATGTTTGTAATGTAATCAAGTACTGATATCTTGTTGTAAGAATGTTTGTATTCTTACATGCGAAGGTGTAATGTTGTTGTATGTTGTATGTTGTATGTGATCTCCTCTTCAATGGTTAAATCCTTGTCTTGAATGCAACACTCAGCCTTGAATGGAGACTTAGAATGCTCAATTGCTTGAAGGAATGCTTGAACGCTTGAATGTTTGAATATCGCTTCCGCTATGTATATTTTTTCCTTTTCTTTTTCATCTACCCTTTCTGAGAGGGGAAATGTAGTTTATATACTTGTCAATTAGGGTTAGAAGACTGATTTTTCTGACCTTAGGCCGACCTAGGAAGATTATTTTCCAATTTGCAACTTGGAGACCCGATGCCCCATAAGAGACCAGGCCCAAAATAGGACCAGGGACCAGGGTGCTGGGTGCCATGGTCCCACCTCCCGGGACAGCAGGGTGCAAGGAGGATCAGGCCAAGGTGTAGAAAAGATGCAGTTTTTGATGTCGTAAACAGGTTTCGGGGTCTCCATTTAGGTTCAGTGTTGCATCACCATCGTGAAGACCCAAATGCAGTTGAAATTGCAAGTGTCACAATTTTACGACGCTACACAACAATAATAAATTATCTTCATAGTGTGCCATGTTGATCTGGAAAAGATAAACCTACCGGTGTAACCCTAGATAACCCTGGACCTATTTGCCGCTAAAAGAAAATATGCAAATATGAATATACCAACAATTAATTCTTTAAAGCAAAGTGTCCACATGATGTCTTTGACATTACCAAGTGTCTTCCATATCATTCCAAGAGTCGGTGATTATTATATCCTGTCGGTGAACCATATACCAGTAACTGTGCAATAGTTACTTGCTTGCCGGTGAATGTTTCTAGATCTCCAAAGTGCTAGTGTTCCAGTAGGTGTTGACATCAATGACAAAACCATACCAAAATACCAACAATCTCCCCCTTTGGCATTGATGGCAACACAAGATGGAAAAACCATCAAAGTGCCAAAACAGAAATGCCAAATACTAAAAACCAACAATCTTCTTTAAACAACAATCTCTCCTCAAAAGATAATGTGTTTTTCCATAGATATCTCTCCCCCTTTGACATTAAATGCCAAAGTTATAATAATAAAACCAAGTTGATATACAAAATACCAATCAACTCAATATACCAAATACTCCCCCTGAGAAGTAGCTTCCTCATCAAGGACCGGAGTAAAAGATTTGTCTTTCAATTCTGCCGGTTGATGATAATCATCAACTGTCCAAGTCTCTACCGGTGGTGGTATGACTCCAAGATGATCTCCGAGATGTTCAAAAGTCTCCTTAGGCAAAGGTTTTGTGAAAATATCTGCAAGCTACTCTTTAGTATTCACATAAACCAGTTTTATCTCCTTTTCTTCAACTTTTTCCCTTAGAAAATTTAGTTTGATAGAAACATGTTTTGTTTTAGAGTGTAATATCAGATTCTTAGATATATCAATTGCTGCAGTGTTATCACAATATATAGTAATAGGTTCCTTGCATTTTACCTTTATGTCTTTCAACATTTTCTTAAGCCATAGTACCTGTGTACAGTTAGTTGCTGCTGCAACATATTCTGATTCTGCTATTGATAAAGATGTACAACTCCATTTCTTACTTAACTAAGAAACTAATCTCTTTCCAATAAAGAATGCTCCTCCAGTGGTTCTTTTTCTATCATTCACATCTCCTGCCCAATTTGCATCTGTGTATGCACATAGATCAAAATTTTCATCTCTAGGATACCATAATCCAAGATTTGTTGTGCCTTGTAAGTACTGAAAAATCCTTTTTACTGTTGATTCATGATTTTCCCTAGGATTACTTTGAAATCTAGAAACAATACATATTGCATTCATAATATCAGGCCTGGTTTGTATCAAATATAGTAAACCTCCTATCATAGATTTGTATCTAGTTGGATTAACAGGTGTAGATTCATCCCTTTGAGATAATTTGTCATTTGTAGTCATAGGTGTGCTTACCGGTTTAGAGTTCTCCATCCCAAATTTCTTTAGTAATTCTTTCAAGTACTTGGATTGACTCAAAAATATACCTTTATCAGTCTATGAAATCTGCAATCCTAAAAAGAATTTTATTTCTCTAATCATAGACATTTCAAATTCTTGCTACATTTTAATAGAAAATTCCTTACATAATCCATCTTCTCCTCCAAAGATTATATCATCAACAAATACTTCTATAATCAAGATGTCATCATTAGTTATTTTGTAATATAAATTGTTGTCTGCATTTCCTTTAGTAAAACCAATCTTTAAAAGATACTTGTCCAACCTTGCATACCAAGCTCTTGGAGCTTGTTTCAATCCATACAGAGCTTTTCTTAACTTGCAAACCATATCATTGTCATCTGTCAAAGAAATACCATCAAGTTGTTCAATATAGACTTCCTCTTCAAGATCTCCATTCAAGAATGCACATTTAATATCCATTTGATAAACTTTGTCATCCTTGTGAGCTGCAAAAGCCAAGAATAATCTGACTACCTCAATTTTAGCTACTGGTGCAAAGGTTTCATTGTAATCAACTCCTTCTTTTTGATAGTATCCCTTACACACTAGTCTTGCTTTGTTTTTGAAAACCTTAGCATCTTCATTTAGTTTGTTTCTAAATACCCATTTGGTTCCAATTACATTTTTATCTTTAGGCTAGGGAACTAATGTCCAAGTATTATTTTTCTCAATTTGTCCTAATTCTTCTTCCATAGCTTTAATCCAAAATTTATCTTCACATGCCTCATTGATATATGATAGTTCAATTTGAGAAATAAGACATACCTCTTCATTTGCCAATCTTCCTCTTGTCATAACTCCCTTAAATTTGTTTCCAATTATCTGATCTTCAGAATGATTCAATCTTACATACTGGGGTGTCTTAGTTTGTTGTTGTTCTTCAATTACTGTGGAATCCTCTGATTGTATCCAGGTAACTGGATCTTCATTTTGTACCGGTGGATTTAGTGTAGGTTCATTTGTCACAATTTCTGTTACCAGTTCAGAGTCTATATACCTTGAAGTTCCTCTGAATTGTTCACCAATCTTTACATTTGTGCTCTCAACAATTTCCTACAATCGTTTATTAAAACACCTATATGCCTTGCTCTTAGATGAATAACCAAGAAATATTCCTTCATCACTTCTAGGATCAAATTTTCCAATATACTCATCTCTTCTAATATAACATTTACTTCCAAAAATTCTGAAATACTTAATTGTAGGAGTATTACCAAACCATAGTTCATGAGGGGTCTTAACGGTTTCACCTTTGATGTGAACTTTGTTGAATGTATAGACAACAGTGCTAACTGCTTCTCTCCAATACACATGTGGTAAATTTGCTTCAAATAACATACTTCTTGTTGCATCCAAGATAGTTCTATTTTTCCTTTCAACAACTCCATTTTGTTGTGGTGTCCAAGGTGCTCATAATTGTCTTTTGATTCCTTTCACTTCACAGAATGTATTAAAGTCTTTAGATGTGAATTCTCCTCCTTGATCTGATCTCAAACATTTGATTTTCTTACCGGTTTCATTTTCAACCATTGGTTTGAACAGTTTGAACTTTCCAAATGCTTCTGATGTTTCTCTGAGAAAAGTAACCCAAAACATTCTAGAGTAATCATCAATAATTAGCATGAAATATCTATCACCTTGTAAGCTTTTAGTTCTAGCTGGACCACATAAATCAGTGTGAATTAAATCCAGAGCATTATTGGATTTTTCTAAAATACTTTTGAAACTAGCTCTAACTTGTTTTCCAAATTGAAATTCCTTACAAATTGTATTCTGAGGTTTCACAATTTTAGGTAGATCTCTAACTGCCTTAGAAGTACTGATTTTTACCATGCAATCAAAGTTTACATGACATAGTCTCTTATGGCATAGCCAACTTTCATCTATATGTGCAATCAAGCATGTCTTTTCACTGTTATTCAAATGAAAGATATTAACTCTAGTCTAATTACCAGTTGCAATTTCCAAACCAGTTCTTTTCATGATTTTGCATTTTCAAATTGTAACTGAAATCCCTTCTCAACTAATTGTCCAACACTTAAAAGATTATGCTTCAATCCTTCAACATAGTAGACATTGTCAGTGTTATGATTACCATCAAGAGATATTGAACCCTTACCTTTGATTGAATAGGCTTTGTCATTTCCAAAACTTACTAAACCTCCATTGGATTCTTGAAAGTTCAAGAATTTACCTTTGTTTCCTGTCATATGATGTGAGCATCCTGAGTCAATGATCCATTCATCCTTTACTTCAACTTTAGCTACTAGGGCTTGTTCTACTGGTTGAGCAGTAGGTGCTGGTTGATCTTCTGTTATAGCAACAAAAACCCATCCATTGTCTACTAGATCCTCATCAGAATCATCAGTCACACCTTCATCAGCAATGTAACAAGATTTGTCTTTGTTCTTCTTAAATCTGTATTTCCGATATTCAAGATTAGGCTTGTATGTTCTTCTAGTTTCTTTGTCATGCCCAAAATTTAGGGCAAAAATGGAATGATTTTTTTTTTTTTAATACTAATTAATTAACAAAGTTCGCTATCTCGACATGCATTAACATGTTTGCCATAGCAATATTCAAGCTAACTCTTATACTAACTAAGTATCGAAATTAATTAAATTTATTTGTGAAAAACTAAATGATTTAATTTTATTTTCACAAGGTACCTAGTCAATAGAATTAATTAAATCAAACTCATTAAAAATAGAAAATGAAGATAAATTTAATCTCCAATAAGACTATATAGTCTAAAAATCCATTTTTAAATCAATAATTATAATAATCGTTTAAAGTGTCATTTAATTTAGATAAGTTAATTTACACGGGCAAAATTAATTACGAGTAGCTATTAATCGACTTGGAAAGCTAATTAAAAATTATTTTTCTAACATCCATTCTAACCTCAAAATGAAAGGTGCTTAAATTAATCCCTTTAAAATCCAACTTAAAATTTAATGCTCTGATTAAATTAACTAGGGCATAATTAAGTATTTATCACACTAAATACATTTAAAAATATAAGACTAGGCTTTATTCTTTAAACTTATATTTTTTTTTCTAACTTCCTATTAGTATATCATATAGAGGTATTTAAATATTTAAAACTCTATATAAATACATACCCAAATATATAAACATATATATATATATATATATATATATATATATATATATATATATTTAATCTTCTAAAAGTTCTTTCCAACTTAATAGCCATTATGCCCTTCAACCCTAATTTTTTTATTATTAAATGGCCCTAAACTAAATGAATTAAACATATTATTTTATTTTATTACCCTAGCCCTACCCAGGCTAGGGTTTAATATATATTTTTTTGCTTAACCCCATGTTGCAGGGCCGAGTCAAGGGAGAGTTAGTGGCACAGAGGCGGATCAAGGAGAGGCGGGGGTTCCATGGAGGCAGCTCGGTCATGGCCGCCCACTGTGCACTACATAGTGTTCGGCCTTGCCGCCCACTATGCAGCGCACAGTGTGCGGCCCCGCCATCCACTGTGCACTGCACAGTGTGCAGCACCGCCATCCACTATGCATTGCACAGTGCGCGGCTTGCCTGTCGTTTACTGTGCGATGCACAGTGCTCGGCCCCTTTTCCTTTTCCCCATTTTTTTTTAAATTTATATATATATATATATATGTTTATATGTATATATATCTCTCAATATATTTTACATGCAATTTTTTTTAAAACCAAAAATAAACAAAGGTAAATAATTATGTTAAGTATATATATATATATATATATATATATATATATATATATATATATATATATATATAATGGTAAATATACTAGGCTTACATTTTCATTTGTGTTGAGGGTATTTATATGATATATTTTATATAAAAGTATATATAAATATATACATGATTTCTACATCTATATAAATATATATATACATTTATTTATAACTTTTAGTATTATTTCTTTTCTTAAACTAACATCGAAATCATGGAAGATTATGATTTACAATTGCATGAAAAGAAGTATAGTAATAAGTCTGTTTAATGGAGGGATATTTTCCAGAACTATATTGTACTCTATTGATTTACAGAAAACAGTATTATAAAATTATTTTTATATCTACAATATGCATGTAAATCTAGTTAATGCCTTTCCTATTTATTTTTATTTTAAATGCTTAAAAATGGAATAAGTTTACTGCTAAACTATTTATCATAACACATCGGATATATATAATTTTTTTTCTTCTGAACTTAGGAAATACTATTTTAGGAATACATTATACTTTTATGCAATAAATACATTCATTGATTCTATAACTAATACATCAACTAAATAAACACATTTTTTTTTATACTTCAAATCTAACAGCAAATACAACTCATATTTTTCTGCAAGTAGAATGAAGACAAATTCACAGATAAGAAAATAAAGCACCGAATTAAATAAAACTAATTTTCATATTACAAAGACTATTGCATGCAATTCCAAAGTAACTCTTTTTCAAAACAGAAAATAGAAATATATATCTAGCTTTTTACAACACTAAAGATATTCTGCAAATTTTACAGGATGTTTCTTTATTTAACTACAATAACAAATCTCATGTCTATATTTCAAATTTACAACTTGCCTCTCATTTCAACGAATGAGGGTGTATTTCTCCTATCAAAACTAGTAACTGCAAATGAATTTAGATTTCTTCAACAATAATCTTCTGCAACTTTTTCACTTGTCCTATTCTTTTCTCTCGACATCCCTGCATAATAAATCATAGATATGACCATGGAGTGCTCACCTCCTAGCCTAGGCTAACTGGTAGCCACCCCCAAGCTCGGAGAACCAAGCCCTAGACGGGTAACAAACATGCAAACACATAGAAGGCAGGAAGCACACAAATTTCAAGCACACTCCCAACTTGGCTACACTGCACCACACTTTGGTGATGACCTTTTCAAGGGTGGTAGTGGACCAATACCCTAAGGAGAGCTGCAAGTATGGAAAACATGTATCCACCTCATGGCACAACAAATACATCAAGAATTTCAACCCCTTATTCCTTATGCCCCCCAAAGGCATTCTAGCCTTATATCCCTCCTTATGACCCCCATTGCACAAACAGGCCATGCAGCAAGGGTCACACAAAAATCCCTTGTGATCGCTCTCAAAACGAGAGTCTCTCACTCGAGGGTTGTCACTGCTACCACCCACAATATCCTCCTCTCTCCCAAGAGTAAGAGGTCTTGAGAAAACTCCCAAAAACATAGACAAAACATAATGCAAAACACCAAATGAAATTCCTAAAAAGGACATACAAGAAAACAAATTTCTTACACCAACATACTTTCAAACACATGCAAAGAAAATGAGACATTTTAAAGAATAATGAAACCAACCTTAATCTACCCAAAGGTAGGATAATATTTGAGGAAGAGCTGCCCAATCCACGGATCTTCTTCTTCTACCCTTAGCCAAATTTTCTATTCAAATCTATTCTATTCTTTTCAAAAATTATCTTGTCTCCAAAAATGGAGAGTGGGTGATTACCCTCAAATTTTCAAATTCTTGCTTAAGAAACTCATTCTCTCAGTTCTCACAAGTTTGTAAAAACTAAAGAGGAAAGTAAGACAGAATGGGAAAAAGACTCTCATTCGAATAGGAAAGTTTACAACTAAGTTCAAACTTCTAATTTCAATCTTCGCACAACTCAGAAAAGCCAAATTTTAAAGTGTCTAAAAGGTCACTTAGGAGTAGAAACTTGCCTAAAATTACCCCTAACCCTTAGGTATACCTTATGGGCTTTAGGAAACCCTATTAAACTACCCCTAGGTGTTCATTTAACCCATTTTAAACCCCTTTGAAGTTTATTTTCGGGTCAAACATATGTTGACCTCTCCAAAGATTCTTTTCCCAAGGTATCTATGACATCACGTTATATTAATTGAAAAAGCTATAGTTGAACACTTTCCCACCAAGAGACAAAAATAAAACATTTAAACTTAAATCCACACGTGTCAAGTGACACAAATAAAACACTTTTACAATTTAAAATATGAAATTGTCTCTTGTGGATTTTACACAATAAATTTAAATAACACTTAACACTCATGCAGCATATACTGTTACGAATAAAAATACAACACAAACGGGGTGTTGTCTCTCCAAATAGATAACCCCTGGCTTACAAACACACATAAGTCTAGGTTTGGTTCTCCGTAAATTTTCCATGGTCACATGGTTAATTTCCTGCGCATCTCAATTTACACATTAGTACTTTCAAATATCCACATATAATATAATTCAAAGGAATAACAATACACATCATCACTTGCATACAATTTTCATCTGCACAGATTAAATGCATCTTTTATCAAGCAATTTCACATAAGCAATTTCATCCTAATTCACATAAACTTAACCATACATCATAGTTCTATTATCATAGTAAAGTCCTACAAATTCCATAACGACATCTATCATTGCAATATCATCTTATCTAACAATCATGTAGTGTTCTATCTCATAAAGCATATAAGTTAATCATCAAAACATAGCAATGTTATCCAAATCCTGAAATCATATAAGTTCTAAGTTTCAAAATGCATCAAAATAAAGTATCCATAATAGTCTAAATATAAAATCCACTAAATGTCAGACTGAGTCGAGGTGAGGCCTCACATTCTTCTCTTAGTCTAGCATGTCTATCAGGGCATCTTGAAGCCATATGACCAATCTTATTGCAGTTGAAACATTTAAAGGGTGCTTTACCTTCATACTTACTTCCAATTGGACCTTTTGGCATTTTTCTTGCAAATAGTGCTTCAAGTTCTTCAAGCTCTTCATTCTCCTTCCTTGTTTCTTCAAGTTGTATTGCATAAAAGGCTTTCCATTCTGATTTGTCAAATGATGGAGCAGATGATGTCAATACTTTAAAGGCCAAATCTATCTTTATAGTAGCAACAGGACCAATTTCCTCAATTTCAAAAGCTGAAAGTTTTCCAATCAGTGTATCCCTAGTTACTGATGTATTAGGCATTGTTCTCAACTCATTTATAGCAGTAACCTTCATTTTATATGCTAGTGGCAATCCTCTTAAAATTTTTGAAACAATTTCATTTTCACTCAAGGTTCCTCCACAACATTTAATACCTAAAACAATTTCATTTACTCTTTCCATAAAAGCAGAAATTCTTTCATCTTCTTCCATTTTTCAGATGTTCATACCTGACTCGGAAGCTTTCAAGTTTTGCAATCTTGACTATGGAATCTCCTTCATTCAGTGTTTCAAAATGATCCCAAATAGCTTTAGCAGTAGACCTATCTGATAATCCCATGATTTGTTGATCTGATAATGCACTCAAAAGTGCTTCTCTTGCTTTGCAATCATTTTCCTCATCTTTAGCTAAGGTAGTTGGAGTAGTCTGATCAGCTACAGTAGTAGTATAACCATTCTTTGTAACTTCCTAGATGTCTTTACCAATGTAATTCAGATGTGTCTCCATCCTGATCTTCCATATCCCATAGTTGGTTCCATTATGTTTAGGACTGTCCTTCCTGAAATAATTAGTAGTCATTGGATCTCCTCAAGTTGTTAAACTTCTGCAAAAAAAGACTAGGCTCTGATACCAATTGTTAGGTCCTGAAGACAATTGAGAGGGGGGGGGGGGGGGGTGAATCATTTGTCTAATAAATTCAAACCAAAAACTAATTAACCAACTAGATGCTTAATACCAGTAAACTAGTTAAGTATGTCGATAGACAGTGTTAACAATAAATTGCTATACCGATAAAAATAAATGCATGAAACATAAACATAAAGTCATCCACAACACATAACACCAATATTTGTACGTGGAAACCCTATAAGGGGAAAAACCACGATGGGAAACCTTACCCACAATCAGATGATACTACTGTAGATAGTAAGTGTACATAATGGGGTCTGCACATGCAGAAAGGCCAACAACCTAGAGCTCACTGCTCAATCACAAAATGGGAGTCACACTGACTACAGTTGGATGGTTAAATCCAATAAGAATGTACTACACAAAATAGCATCTTCATATGTTGGATTCAGTACTGGTGTAATGCTGATATGCCTCTACAAAAACCTAGCTTCACCTTCAAATGATGTCTTCGTGTATACCTTCACACAATTCTTCTTCACATTCCACATTCGATCTTACATATAAGATCTTACATTTATACCATAACCTAAGACCAATTTTAGTAGGTCGGCTCTACATGATATTACAATAAAAATATTTTACAAAAAATATAATATCCAATGCAATAACCGATTGAACATGTTGGCTTAATGCATTTACAACAATAATAAATTATCTCCATAGTGTGCCATGTTGATCTGGAAAAGATAAACCTGTCGGTGTAACCCTAGATAACTTTGGACCTATTTGCCGGTAAAAGAAAATATGCAAATATGAATATATGATTAATTCTTCAAAAAAAAGTGTCCACATGATGTCTTCGACATTACCAAGTGTCTCCATATCATTCCAAGTGTTAGTGATCATTATATCCTACCGATGAACCATATACCAGTAACTATGCAATAGTTACTTGCTTGCCAATGAATGTTGCTGGATCTCCAAAGTGCTAGTTTTCTAGTAGGTGTTGACATCAATGACAAAACCATACCAAAATACCAACATTATTGGTTCATCTAAACCTATATCAGTTATTAAGCAAGAAATAATAGGATTTGAGGAAAATTTGGAGAAGTTTGAGAAGTAAAAAGCAAGGATCAAAGCAAATGCCAAAGAGCTTAAGTATAAACTTAGTCCTAAATTGGATAACCTTATCTCTCTGAGAAATGAGATCTCTAAGGCATTAATTCAAGGGGAAAGATCACCAGAGGAGCATATGCATCATCTCATTGGCACGATCCAATGAACTAAGGCAACCATGAATGATAGCAACAGATTCATGCAGATTTTAAATTTGGTTTTGGCTGACATATTTCAGAGTATAACCAACTGGTTACAAACTTTGAGGTGAAATTTTTCAAATCGTTTGACAATTTTTGACAACCTTTGTCATTGATGTCAAATGGGGAGTAGTAGACAGAGAAAAATGATCATTCAGAGGAGATCATATGCTCAAGGGGAGCACATCATTTTTGGTAAATTTTTGGACTTCACTTTTTGGAACAGTTTTTGGATTTTTCTCACGAGTGTTGCCATCAATGCCAAAGGGGGAGATTGTTGGCATTCTACACTCTAATGAGAAATGATGGTGTTGTCATTTATGGCAACCTTCTGGCAACACCTGACATTAATCTAGTAAAGCTACCAGTAGGCACTGACACCAGAATAGACATCTACATACACCGACAAACACTACATTGACAGCGGCTACAATGCATACCGACACTCTAGTCGACAGGGAATAAACTTTTGTTTATTTTATTTAATGTAATTATCTTCTGTAAAGCCGACATGGCATATTGTAAAAGACTCATATATATGTATGAGATCTTATAGGTCATTTTGTGTAATAAGTATGGTAGAAGGATAGCATGAATGAATGATATTTTTGTATAAGGAGATATAATTTGACAGTGAAGGTTTTGGTTATAGAATGAGCTTAAACCGGTACTGAACCTGGCATAGTTGATGCTGATTTGAAGAAGAACATTGTATTGGATTTTCATAATCCATTTTGTAAGTCAGTGAGACTTCTATCTTATAAATTGAGAAGTGGGCTCTAGGCAGTTGGCCTTCCTGCATGTGCAGGCCCCTCATTGTAAGTAATATTTATTCATTGGCCAGTGAGTGAATATTATGGGTCACAAATCCCACCGAGGTTTTTCCCACACCAGGTTTCCTCATTAAAAATCTTGTGTTATGGTGTGTTTTCTATGTTGTCTTTATTGTTCCTTTTTATTGCATTAACTCTTATTTACCGGTACACTATTTTGGAATGGAAAATACTTAATAAGGTTAAATACTAATTCACCCCCCCCCCCCCCTCTTAGTATCTTTGGGACTATCATTAATCCTAACATTAACAAGAAGAAGGAGACCATTATCTTTATAGAATAGAGGTCATAGAGCAACACACACTTAGGTATGATCAAAGACACTCAAAACATTGAAGAGCAGAGTCAATGATTAAGTAATGAAGGTCCAGACCTAAAGCATCTACAATGGACATCACAACTAAAGAGAAAAATAGCTAAAGGCATAAAACAGATATCTAATGCAGTGCATACAGGGGCAGTTAAGTTGATTACTCAAGAGAAACAAGCAATATAATCATGGTAGTAATGGTATATTGATTTACAAGTCTAAAAGGTTTACAAGATAAAAGTAGTCAATCATTGTTATTAAACAATTGTAAACAACAAAGACTATCTATTTATTTCTTATATGAATGTTTTAGTAATGTCTCTTTGTTTGAAGGGTAGACTAGAACAATCTAGAGAAAGATTGAGCAACAATTCCATAAGAACAAGGATTGCAATAGTCATTAGGACAAAAGACTCTTAGTAACCTTATAGTCATGAAGCCAAAATGACAATAGAAAAGGATAACTATTTTCAATCAAGGCACAAAATAACAATACAAAGTCACAAGGGATTCTCAACCTTAAACAGAAGCACTATCAAATCCAAAGAGAGAAGCACACTAAAGTTTCTAGAATTAAGTAAGAGTTTGATATTTATATAAAGAGTCATACATACCAAGACATTGGCCGAAAGGATAGTCTAACACATATAAATTGATGGTATGATGAAAGAACAAGGATCCGGTCCACTACTAAGAGGGGGGGAGGTGAATTAGTAGATAGAAAAACTAATAAAACTTCACCAATCTCAAAGTCAACTTCTCAAAGTAAACTTAGAACTGTCAATGCAATATCATTGTCAAGATTAAACTGTCAAGTTAAATCGGTTGCCTGTTACAACAGATTAATAGTAAACAACTTGAAACTCGTAAACATCCAAATACTTTTATTGACATAAGTAAAACTTCATTTCATATTGTTGTTAGTTACCATGACTTATCAAAGTGGATTAAGTAGTTAAGCAAATCAACCATAATAAAATATAACCACAAAACATTCACCACTTGACACAATATTTTGACATGGAAACCCAAATGGGAAAAACCATGGTGACATGAGACTCACAAGATAACTATTTGAGCTCCTCTAAAGTTCACCCTATTAGGAGCCAAGCCTATTAAAGCTTTAGGGTAAAAGTACAAAGTTGTGTCACACTTTTATAAAAGAAATGGTCAATGATGATTCAAATTTTTAAATTAAATCAATAGAAAGTGAAATATATGTTTTGAATTTTAAAATGATGTAAACTAATAAAATTTATATTCTTATGTCTATTTTGTGTTTGTAATTTTAATAAAAAATAAAAAAATTATTTGAATATAGTTTTTTATAAAGTAAACACTATAATTTAGTTGCTGAAAAAATGTTGAAATTGAAGTTACACAAGCCACCACACTTTATTTAGTAAATTTTCCTTTTTTTTCTTGAATTTTTATTTTTATATTTATAACTTGAAACTTTAGTGCATGGATATATTTTTTACTATTTTTTATAAATATATATTTTTTAATAAATTTGAAAAGTTGTGTGTGTTGAAATATAACTCTTTCCAATTCCCACCACCTTTTTTCTTAATTATTTATCCAAATTAGAAAAGAATTATATCATCTTGACATAGATTATTTTCTTTACTGCATCATACTTTTTAAAATTTTTTTTAATAAATTTTAGTATTTTTTCTTGACAAGATAATCAACCTTGTATTTTAGTGTTGATGATCTACTTTCAATAAAAAATATAAAAAACTAACTAAAATATTAAAAGATATATATTTTAAAAAATTCACTTATAGATCTATAAAAGGGTATTTTTACATTTCAAAAAAAAAAATTAATAAGAGTAGGAGTTGTTGAAACATCGAGTTTTTTTATTTTTTTTATTAGACCAAAAGTAGTATAAAATATACATTTAGTAGACACTTCCAATTAGAAGAGTTGTGGCCCATATATAACTTAGCTATAATGAATCTATATAGACCATATGTTTGAGTAAAATTAATTTTTAGTGAGAATTACTTAAATTCACTTGTGCTGATAAGTTAGCCTGAAACGTGACACATTTTTGTGCTTTTGCCCTTCACAAAAAGTCTTGTTAAGAATAGATCCTATTAGGGACCACCCGGTTAAGGGATTGACTATAATGCCTTGTTAGAAGCAATACCCTGTGAGGAGTAACCTTAGTAGAGGATTTAAAATCCAAGCTAATGGACCACTTGGTTAGAAGATTTGAATAACACCAAACTTGTTATAGATTATCCGGTTAGGGGATTTTACTGCTATAATTGTTAGAAAACAACATGGGTTTGCTAATCTATTTGAATAGCACTATACTTGCTTGTTTAGATCCTTTTCATGTTACCATCTTCTTTTACTCAAACTGCAGAAACATCATCTGGTTCGGCAACCACACACTCAACTGAAACTTTGCCAACTTTGAAACTAAACAACTCATTGACCTTATAAAACAATCAATTAGGTCGGTAACACAAAAAAAACCTAATTATCTCATAGAGATTACAAACAAGTTGGTTCAATTATGACTGTTGGATTACATAACAATCTCTACACATCATTCAAGAAATCCTCGACTGCTCCTTGATCACTACTTCATCAAACTCAATAAATCATCATGTGCTTTGCATTACATGAAATATACTTTCTCATTCCCTAGACAAAAAACTATTACCTCAACGTGCCAAAAATACTTTGAAACTGTTGGTATTTTGGTATGGTTTTGTCATTGATGTCAACACCTACTAACACTTATCAAATCTAGCACTTTGGAGAATCAACAACATTCACCGACAAGAAAGTGACTTATGCACAGTCACTAGTATCTCATACACCGATAGGATATAATGATCACCGGCACTTGGAATGGCATGGAAAACACCTGGTTATGTTGAAGACATCATTTGGACACTTTGTTTTGAAGATTTGTTTATTGGCATATTCATATTTGCATATTTGCTGTTATCGGCAAATAGATCCAAGATATACACTAGTAGATTTATATTTTCTAGATCAGCACGACACACTATGGAGATGTTTTATGATTGTTGTAAATGCATCAAGCTGACATGTTGAATTGGTTATTGCATCAGATATTGTTTTATTTGTAAATTGATTTTAATATAATATCCTCTATAGCCGGCCTACTCAAATTGGTCTTAGGTTATGATATAAATGTAAGATCTTATTTGTAAGATCGAGTGTGGAAAGTGAAAAAGGATTGTGTGAAGGTATATGCAAGAATAAGAAGAGCTATACATGCAGACATCATTTGAAGGTTGAAGGAGGGTTTTTGTGAAGACAATCAGAACTACACCGGTACTGAATCCAGCATAGAAAGATGCTAATTTGAGCAGTACATCCATATTGGATTTAATCATCCAATTGTAGTCAGTGTGACTCCTATTTTATGTTTGAGCAGTGAGCTCTAGGCGCTTGGCCTTTCTACATGTGCAAACCCTATCTGTATACACTTACTATCTGCAATAGTATCATCTAATTATGGGTAAGGTTTCCCACCATGGTTTTTCCCCTTATAGGGTTTCCACATACAAATATTGGTGTTATGTGTTGTGGATGACTTTGTCTTCTTGTTTCATGCATTAATCCTTATCGGTATTGCAATTAACTGATAAAACTGTCTACCGGCATAAATGACTAGTTTACCGGTATTAAGCTTTAAGTTGGTTAAGTTGTTTTTCGTTTGAATTTATTTGACAACTGATGCACCCCCCCCTCTCTATTGTCTCTGAGACCTAACAATTGGTATCAGAGCATAGTCCTCTTTTTACAGAAGTTTAACAGCTTGAGGAGATCCAATGTCTTCTAACTATTTTAGGAAGGACAGTCCTAAACTTGATGGAACCAACTACGGGATATGGAAGATCAAGATGGAGACACATCTAAAGTGCATTGGACAGGATTTCTAGGAAGTTACAAAGAATGGATATACTTCTCCTACTACAAGTCAGCCTAATCCACCAAATCTGACTAAAGATGAAGAGAATGATTGCAAGGCAAGAGAAGCACTCTTGAGCGCATTATCAGATCAGCAAATCATGGGATTATTAGATAGGTCTACTGCTAAAGCTATTTGGGATCATTTGGAAACACTAAATGAAGGAGATTCTATAGTCAAAATTGCAAAACTTGAAAGCTTCCCATTCAGGTATGAAAATCTAAAAATGGAAGAAGATGAAAGGATTTCTGTTTTTATGGAAAGAGTCAATGAAATTGTTTTGGGTATTAAATGTTGTGGAGGAACCTTAAGTGAAGATGAAATTGTTTCAAAAGTCTTAAGAGGATTACCACCAGCATACAAAATGAAAGTTACTGCTATAAATGAACTAAGAACAATGCCTAACACATCAGTAACTAGGGATACATTGATTGAAAAACTTTCAGCCTTTGAAATTGAAATTTTTTGTCTTGTTGCTACTATAAAAACAAACTTAGCTTTTAAGGCATCAACATCATCTACACCATCATTTGACAAGTCTGATTGGAAAGCCTTTTATACAAGAGAACTTGAAGAGAGCAGGAGAGAAAATGAAGAACTTGAAGCACTATTTGTAAGAAAAATGCCTAAAGGTCCAATTGGAAGTAAGTATGAAGGTAAAGCATCCTTTAAATATTTTAACTGTAATAAGATCGGTCATATGGCTTCAAGATGCCTTGATAGACATGCTAGACTAAGAGAAGAAGCTAGAAGAACATACAAACCTAACCCTGAATATCAAAGATACAAATTTAAGAAGAATAAAGACAAATCTTATTATCTTGCTAATGAAGGAGTCACTGATGATTCTAACGAGGATCTGACAAACAATGGATGGGTTTTTGTTGCTATAACAGAAGATCAACTGCACCTACTATTCAACTGGTAGAATAGGCCTTGGTAGCTAAAATCAAAGTTAAGGATGAATGGATCATTGATTCAGGATGCTCACATCATATGACTGGTGATAAAAGTAAATTCTTGAATTTTTAGGAATATATCAGAGATCTAGTGAGATTTGGAGATGATAAAGCTTGTTTGATCAAAGGTAAAGGTATAATATCTCTTGATGGTAAGCATAACACTGACAATGCTTACTATGTTGAATGTTTAAAAAATAATCTTTTGAGTGTTGGTCAATTAGTTGAGAAAGGATTTCAATTATAATTCAAAAATGGTAACTGCAAAATTATGAACAGATCTGGTTTGGAAATTGCAACCAGTAGTCAAACTAGAGGTAATATCTTTCATCTGAATAAAAATGAAAAGACATCATTGATTGCACATATTGATGAAAGTTGGCTATGGCATAAGAGACTCTGACATGTAAATTTTGATTGCATTATGAAGATCAGTACTACTAAGGCAGTTAGAGATTTACCTAAGATTCTTAAACCTCAAAATCCAGTATTTAAGGAATGTCAATTTGGAAAACAAGTTAGAGATACTTTTAAAAGTATTCCAGAAAAATCCAATAATGCTCTTGACTTAATTCATACTGATTTATGTGGTCCAGCTAGAACTAAAAGTTTACAAGGTGATAGGTATTTCATGCTAATCATTGATGACTATTCTAGAATGTGTTGGGTTACTTTTCTCAGAGAAAAATTAGAAGCACTTGGGAAGTTCAAACTGTTCAAAGCAATTGTAGAGAATGAAACTAGGAAGAAAATCAAATGTCTAAGATCAGATCAAGGAGGAGAATTTACATCTAAAGAATTTAATGCATTCTGTGAAGTGAATGGAATCAGACGACAGCTATCAGCACCCTGGACACCACAACAAAATGGAGTTGTAGAAAGGAAAATCAGAACCATCTTGGATGCAGCTAGAAGTATGTTGTCAGAATCAAATCTACCACATGTATATTGGAGAGAACCAGTAAGTACAACGATCTATACATTCAAAAAAGTTCACATCAAAGGTGAAACCGGTAAGACCCCTCATGAACTATGGTTTGGTATTACTCCTACTCTTAAATATTTTACAATATTTGGAAGTAAATGCTATATTAGAAGAGATGAGTATATTGGAAAATTTGATCCTAGAAGTGATGAAGGAATATTTCTTGGTTATTCATCTAAGAGTAAGACATATAGATGTTTTAACAAAATATTGGAAAAAATTGTTGAGAGTACAAATGTAAAGATTGATGAACAATTTATAGGAACTTCAAGGTATATAGACTTTGAACCGACAAAAAAAATTATAACAAATGAGCCTACACTGAACCCACTGGTATAGAATGAAGATCCAGTTACACTGTTATCATCTAAAAATTCCACTGTAACTGAGGAACAACAACAAACAAAGACACCTCAGTATGTAAGACTGAATCACTTTGAAGATCAGATAATTGGAAACAATTATAAAGGAGTTGTGACAAGAGAAAGATTGGAAAATGAAGAGGTATGTCTTATTTCTCAAATTGAACCATCATCTGTTAATTAGGCATGTGAAGATAAACACTGGATTAAAGCTATTGAAGAAGAATTAGAACAAATTGAGAAAAATAACACATGGACATTAGTTCTTGACCTAAAGACAAAAATGTAATTGGAACTAAATGGGTATTTAGAAACAAACTTAATGAAGATGGTAAGGTAATTAGAAACAAAGAAAGACTAGTATGTAAGGGATATTCATAGAAAGAAGGAATTGATTACAATGAAACCTTTGCACTGGTAGCTAGAATTGAGGTAGTTAGATTATTCTTGGCTTTTGCAGCACATAAGAACTACAAAGTATATCAAATGGATCTCAAATGTGCATTTCTAAATGGAGATCTTGAAGAAGAAGTTTACATTTGAACAACCTAATGGATTTTCCTTGACAGAAAACAAAGATATGGTTTGCAGATTAAGGAAAACTTTGTATGGGTTGAAGCAAGCTCCAAGAGCTTGGTATGCAAGATTAGATAAGTATCTTTTGAAGATTGGTTTTTCTAAAGGTAATGCTGACAACAATTTATACTATAAAGTAACTAATGATGACATCTTGGTTATAGAAGTTTTTGTTGATGATATAATCTTTGGAGGAGAAGATGGATTATGTAGAAACTTTTGTATTGAAATGCAGCAAGAATTTGAAAACAACAAGAAATTGAAATGTCTATGATTGGAGAAGTAAATTATTTTTAGTATTGCAGATTTCACAGACTGATAAAGGTATATTCTTAAGCCAATCCAATTAATTAAAGGAGTTACTAAAGAAATTTGGGATGGAGAACTCTAAACCGGTAAGCACACCTATGACTACAAATGAAAAATTATCACTAAGGGATGAGTTAACACCTATTAATCCAACCAGGTACAAATATATGATATGAGGTCTACTATATTTGGCACAAACAAGACCTGACATTATAAATGCAGTATGTATTGTTTCAAGATTTCAGAGTAATCCTAGAGAAAATCATGAATCAATAGTAAAAAGGATTTTTCGATACTTACAAGGCACTACAAATCTTGGTTTATGGTACCCTAGAGATGAAAACTTTGAATTATGTGCATACACAGATGCAAATTGGGTAGGAGATGTAGATGAAAGAAAAAGTACCACCAGCGAAGCATTTTTCCTTGGTAGCAATTAATTTCTTGGTTGAGTAAGAAACAAAGTTGTACATCTTTATCAACAACAGAATCAGAATATGTTGCAGCAGCAACAAACTGTACACCGGTATTATGGCTTAAACAAATGTTGACAAACATAAAGGTAAAATGCAAGGAACCTATTACTATCTTTTGTGATGACACTACAAGAATTGCTATATCTAAGAATCCGGTACTACATTCTAAAACTAAACATGTTTCTATCAAATTGAATTTTCTGAAAGAGAATGTTGAAGCAAAAGAAGTAAAACTGGTCTATGTGAATACTAAAGAGCAGATTGTAGATATTTTCACCAAACCTCTACCTAAGGAGAATTTTTAATATCTAAGAGATCAGCTTGGGGTCATACCCCCACTGGTAGAAACTTAGATAGTTGATGTTTATCATCAACCAACAGAACTAAAAAAGAAATCTTTTACTTCAGTTTTTCATGGGAAAGCTACTTCTCAAGGGGAGTAGTTGGTATAGTGAATTGAATAGTATTTTGTATATGATAAATAGTCTTATATTGCTTTGGCATTTGATGTCAAAGGGGGAGAGATTGGTATATGGAAAAACACAAGAAAAATTCATGTCGCTCTCAGGGGGAGAGATTATTACTTTGGGGAGAGATTTTTTTTGGTTATGACCTCTTTTGGGAGATTGTTGGTTTTTGGTATATGGCATTTCTATTTTGGCACTTTGATGGTGAAGTGGGGAAAATAGATTAGAAGGTTAAATGATCAAAACATAACAAAATAAACCTCCAAAATGCTAAAATAGCATGAAAAGACCATTTTACCTTGCTATTTTACCTTCTCCATCAAATTGAGCTTGATGAAGTGAAGGCCCCCCTTGATAATGCTCCACTTGATGTGCTCCTTTGATTGCTGGATGTGGATGGCTCTCCAATGATGTGCACAACATGAAATGGATTTTAGGAGGATGATAAGGGTGAAAATGATGAAGCTACCAAGATGATTTCCTGGGCTCAAAAGGGCAGCATAGGCTTACTGGATTTAGAGATGTCCCAATGAAGGGATGGAGCCCTTTTATTTATAGGAAGAGGAGAGAAAAATAGATGGCTAGGATGGATTCGAGTTGAAGGGCTAAGATTTATTTGTGAGCTCACACAAGCTCCAAGAGAGGGTGTGGAGACCAAGAAATATGCCTTAAAGGCATTTTGTATCTCCACACTCCACAAGGTGCATTGGAGGATTTAAAAAATTCTCCCAAAAAGGATATTATGGGGATTGGAGGAATAAAAAAGGAATTAAAAATTCCTTGAGAGAGAGGATACTTGGAGGAATGTGAGATTTCAAAAATCTTACATTCACCTAGGAAAAGATTATTTAAAAGCAAGGAGTTGACTTTGTGGCTAATCATGACGATTAGCCATTAACGATTCATTAGGAGGGGGATTGGAGGAAATGTTAGGTGGGATTAGGATTAGACTAGGAGAGAGAATGAGTGGAGGGAATAAAAAATTAGAAGAATAATGTTAAGTGAGTTTAGGGAGTTTCTAGAAGAATTTATTAGGTTAATGATGAATTAAGAAGATGATTTGTAGGAATCATGTAGGTTAACTAATTAATTGAAATTAATTAGCTAAGAGGAAGATTTGTGAGGATTTGATTTTTTAGAAGAATAAAGAAAGAGATTGATTTATTAAATAAATCAATCACATGCTATAGTGACAATATTAATTATATTTAATTAATATTGAGGAGAATTTGAATTAACATAATTAATTAATTAATTATGTGAGGCATTAAAAATAATTAAAATAATTACTTTTAAGCGTCTACAAATGGTTTTTCCATCTTGTGTTGCCATCAATGCCAAAGGGGGAGATTGTTGGTATTTTGGTATGGTTTTGTCATTAATGTCAACACCTACTAGGACTTATCAACTCTGGCACTTTGGAGAATCAACAACATTCATCGACAAGCAAGTGACTTATGCATAGTCACCGATATCTAGTACACTGGTAGGATATAATGATCATCGGTACTTGGAATGACATGGAAAACACCTGGTTGTGTTGAAGACATCATCTGGACCCTTTGTTTTGACGATTTGTTTATTGGCATATTCATATTTGCATATTTGTTGTTACCGGCAAATAGGTTCAGGATATACACCAGCAGGTCTATCTTTTCTAGATTAGTATGACACACTATGGAGATGTTTTATTATTGGTGTAAATGCATCAAGCTGACATGTTGAATCAATTATTGCATTGGATATTGTTTTATTTGTAAATTGATTTTGTTGTAATATCCTCTAGAGCCGACCTACTAAAATTGGTCTTAGGTTATGATATAAATGTAAGATCTTAATTGTAAGATCGAGTGTGGAAAGCGAAAAAGGATTGTGTGAAGGTATATGTGAGAATAAGTAGAGCTATACACGCAGACATCATTTGAAGGTTGAAGGAGGGTTTTTGTGAAGACAATCAGAAATACACCGGTACTGAATCCAGCATAGAAAGATGCTAATTTGAGCAGTACATCCATATTGGATTTAATCATCCAATTGTAGTCAGTGTGACTCCTATTTTGTGTTTGAGCAGTGAGCTCCAGGCGCTTGGCCTTTTTGCATGTGGAGAGCCCATCTGTATACACTTACTATTTGCAGTAGTATCATCTGATTGTGGGTAAGGTTTCCCACTGTGGTTTTTCCCCTTACAGGGTTTCCATGTACAAATATTGGTGTTATGTGTTGTGGATGACTTTGTCTTTTTGTTTCATGCATTAATCCTTACTAGTATTGCAATTAACTGATAAAACTGTCTACCGACATAAATGACTGATTTACCGGTATTAAGCTTTAAGTTGGTTAAGTTGTTTTTGGTTTGAATTTATTTGACAACTGATTCACCCCCCCCTTTCAATTGTCACTAGGACCTAACAGAAACTCTCTTCATACAATATGCATATGTGTCATAATCATTACCGCTCATCATCAGATCATAAACCAATATAATGAATTCACTAAACTTAATCGATTAAGGTTTATCAAATCAATAGGTAGGGTTTATTGGTTCACTCCACAAACTTACCTACCAGTTACAGTTTCTCAGTTATAGTTAATTGACATCAATAAAAACATAACATATCATTAGTGCAATCTTCATGCAAATGCCAACAGTCTCCCCCTTTGGCATTGATGGCAATACAAATATCAATACCATTGATTGTTGTGATTTGTGAATAGGAATCCTGGTTTACATTTTACCATGTACTCTCCTTGTCTTCAGGTTGTCTTCCTTCAAGTACCAGCTATAGACCTTCTCTCTATCAATCATACAATCATCTCTCAAAATCACATAGTTCTTCTCCCCCTTTGACAAAAATGCCCACATGAAAGTAAAACATGCAATGTCAAATTTCACTATTTAACATCAACAACCTACAACCTGATGCTCCCCTTGTGGAATAATTCTACTTCTACACCAATCCTATTGTAAACTTCTACAAGTAGCTCTAGGACTGATGTATACTACATCATGCTCAATTCACCTCATGAAGGGGTACAACCCCTAGCTAACTTCTAAGATACTCCAAAGTAGTCTTAGGCAAAGGTTTAGTAAAGATATATGCAAGTTGCTCCTTGGTAGAAACATTCTCCAAGATCACATCTTTACTCTCCACTTTCTCCCTCAAGAAATGATACTTCAATTCAATATGCTTCATTCATGCATGCAAAAAAAGTTTCTTTGATATATTTATGGCATTGGTATTGTCACATAAGATCTTTACAGGTTCTGTAAACTTCATCTTTAAACCTTTTAAAATGTGCCTCATCTAGATAGCTTGGGTACAATTCATATAAGCTGCAACATACTCAGTTTCAGCAGTAGACTATGATATACAATTCTACTTCTTGCTACTCCATGAAACAAGTCTTCCTCAAAGAAAGAAAGCTCCACTGGTTGTTCTTTTCCTATCATCAACATTACCTGCTCAGTTTGCATCTGTGTACACCTTCAAGACAAAGTTTCCTTCATATGGATACAATAATCCATAGTCAATAATACCTTTCAAATATCTGAAAATCCTCTTGGTTGCTATCAAATTTGTTTCCTTCGTATTCTTCTAAAATCTAGCAACTAGACCAATTGCATGAGCTATATCCGATCTGCTATGAAAAAAATAGTGCAATTTTCCAATCATTGACCTATACTCCTTCTCATCACAAATGTGGCTTCATCTTCCTTAGAAAACTTCTAACCTATAACCATTGGTGTCCCAACTGGTTTACAATCACTCATACGAAATGTCTTTAATACCTCTTTCACAAACTTAGTCTGTGTGATGAAAATACCACTCTTCATTTGTTGTATTTGCAAACCTATGAATTTTTTTATCTCTTCTACTAGAGACATTTCAAACTCACTTTTCATTTCATTTGTAGTCATTGCTCATGTCATAGTTACCTCCAAATATGATATCATCTACAAACACTTCACTAACTAGTATCTTATCTCCTTCAAATTTAAGATATATGTTGTTGTCTTCACTGGTTCTCTGAAAACCTATCTTCATTAGGTGTGAATGAAGACTTTCATACCATGCTCTCGATGCTTTCTTTAATCCATATAGTTCTTTGTGCAACTTACATACCATGTCTTTCTCATCAATCAAAGCATAACCATTTGGATGCTCAATGTATACTTCTTCTAGTATTCCATTCAAAAATGCTGACTTCACATCCATCTGATATAGTTTGAAACCCTTATGTGCTACAAATGCAAGTAAAATTCTGACACCTTCCAATCTAGCCACTAGTGCAAAAGTCTCACCATAATCATGTACTTCTTATTGTGCATAACCTTTTCAAACCAATCTATCTTTGTTACAAACTACAATACCTTCTTCATTCATCTTGTTCCTGAATACCCACTTAGTACCTATCACATTTTTATTTACCAGTCGGTCGGGGTACTAGGGTCCATGTAATGTTTTTCTCAATTTTTTCAAGCTCCTCCTCCATAGCTTTAACCCAATAACCATCTCCAAATGCTTCCTTAGTAGTTCTAGGCTCAATAGAGGAGATCATGATGGAATTTTCTCTTATTCTTCTTCTAGTTAACACTCCAGCTTCCTTATCTCCAATAATTTGGTTAGGATTGTGATTTAGTCTCACATACCTTAGAATGACATGATCATTATCTTCGGGTTCTTCTTCTTCATTATCATTATGTTCTTTTGAGTCTACCTATTCCGATTGAACTGGTACAACAACATTCTCTTTACCAGTTTCAGGTTTCACAAGTTCTGGTTCCAAAAACAAAATGCAAGGATCTTCATCCTTTTCTCCACACTAGTTTCCTCTAAGACTTCAAGATATTCATCCACTTGAACATCAACACTCTCAATGATTCTTTGTGTCTGGTTGTTATAACATTTGTAGGCCTTACTCTTGGTGGAATAACCAAGAAATATACCTTCATCACTTTTAGCCTCAAACTTGCTAACATAGTCACCTCTCTTAATAAAACATTTGCTACAAAATATTTTAAAATAACTAACATTAGATGATCTACATACCGTTATTCATAAGGAGTCTTGTCCTTACCTCTTTTTACCAAAATCTAGTTCATAGTGTAGACAGATGTGCTGAGAGCTTCTCTCCATAAATTTTTCGCTATACCTCCTTGTATCAACATCATTCTAGCTGCTTCAACAACTGACAAGTTGTTCCTCTCTGCAATACCATTCTGTTGTGTTGTCCTTGGTGCAGAAAGATGTCATTTCATACCATTTTATTCATAATATATAGTTAATTCCTCATAAGTAAATTCACCACCTTGATCAGTCCTCAAACATTTTATCTTCTTACCACTCTCCTTTTCAGCTAAGGCCCTGAATGCCTTTAACTTACTAAATGCTTATGTTTCATCCTTCAAGAATGTGACCCACGTCATTCTTGAGCAATCATCAGTGAAGATCATGAAATATCTATCACCTTGAATAATTTTAGTCCTTATTGGTCCATAGAGGTATGTATGAACCAAATCTAACAGATGTTTTGCTAAAAAATATTTTCTCTTGAAAGTTGAGGATGTCATCTTTCCCAACTAACATTCCTTACACAAAGCATTAATCGGTTTGTCCAACTGAGGCAAACCTCTCATTATCTTGGACTTAGTCACTTTAACAATGTTATCAAAATTTATATGACAAAATCTCCTATGCCAAAGCCAACTATCATCTACTTTAGCAATTAATCAGTTGCTGACTTTAGGATTTAGGTGAGATAGGTTACCTTTAGTCTGCTTGTCGGTTACAATCAGTTCACCTTTGCTCCCATAGATTTTGCACATACCATTCTTAAACTCCAATGGATATCCTCTGTCGTTGAGTTGAGAAACACTCAAAAGATTGTGCTTTAGACCTTCAACCCAGTAGACATCATCCACATTGCTCTTTTCAATAAGAGAAATAGTTCCCTAACCTTTAACCATGCAGGGTGAGTCATTACCAAATCATACAACTCCGCCATCAAATTTCTTTAAAGAAATAAATTTTCTCTGGTCACTGGTCATGTGATGTGAACAACCACTATCAATGATCCAATCATCAAAATTATCCATGCAAGAAACTAAAAATTTCTGATAAGATGTTTCTTCTTTAATGGCTACAAACACAATATCTTCATTAGCATCACCATCAGATTCCTCATCAGTGATACCACCATCAACTGCAATCAGACAATCTCTTTTTCCTTTTCCCTTGTACTTCTTGAATTTTTCTCGCTTGTGCTCATTATCACCATTAGGACAGTTAGCTACAATGTGTCCAATCTTGTTGCATGCAAAATATTTCAAAGGTAATTTACCTCTATATCTACTAGTACCTCTAGGCAACCGCTTGGCCAACAATGCTTCAAGCTCAACAGAACTATCTTCATCATCAACTTCTTTGCTAGATCTAGATTCATAATTGCGACTGACATCTCTACTTTTCCTCATAGATGGGTTAGAAACTAAAGCTCTAAATGCAGATTCATATTTTTGAATACTACCATCATAACTATTTAATTCAAAATCAATAAGCTTACCAATGATGGAGTCAAGACTTACATTAGTTTTGTCAATAGACTTTATCTCTTGAATGGCTACAACGTAGATAGTATAGACCGGTAGCAAGCTTCTCAACACCTTACTAACCACTGTGGCACCTTCCACTTTACCACAAGCACTCTTGATCTCACCATCTATCTTTTTTATCCTTTGACCATATTGTTGGATATTCTCACCTTTAGCCATCTGCATGTCATCAAAATTTCCTTTTAGACTCTCTTCCTTGGAAATCTTCACATGTTCATCTCTGCTATAAATCTCTTCAGGTTTCTTCCATACCTCATATGCAGTCTCTAGACCATGGACATCAACATATTCTGCATCAAACAAAGAACTCATAATAGCCTCCAATGCTTGATTGTTTTTTTGTTTCTCTTTCTTCTGATCATTAGTCATAATCCCACTAGGTTGAACATATTGAGTACCAACATGTTCCCAGTGTTGATTTCCTAGACTCTTGATATAAATTTTCATTATATCACTCCATATTCTATAGTTCTCTCTATTAAACTTTGAACCTTCCTTCTTCAACACGTTCTGCAAGATCTTTACCTCAAGCTGCTAGGCTTAGAGCTTAGAGGACCTAAGAAGCTCTGATGCCAATTGATGGTATGATGAAAGAACAAGGATCTTATCAACTACTGAGAGGGAGGGTGAATTAGTAGCTAGAAAAATTGATAAATATTCATGAATCTCAAAATCAACTTCTCAAAGTAAACTTAGAACTATCAATGCAATATCACTGTCAAGTTAATCTGGTTGTCTATTGCAATAGATTAATAGTAAACAATTTGAAACTCATAAACATCCAAATACTTTTACTGACATAAGTAAAACTTCATTTCATATTGTTGCTAGTTATCATGACTTATCAAAGTGGATTAAGTAGTTAAGAAAAACAACCATAATAAAACATAATCACAAAAATATTCACCACTTGACATAATATTTTGACATGGAAACTCAAATGGGAAAAACCATGGTGAGATGAGACTCACAAGATAACTATCTAAACTCTTCTAAAATTCACCCTGTTAGGAGCCAAGCCTGTTAAAGCTTTACAAAAAGTCTTGTTAAGAACAAATCCTGTTAGGGACCACCCATTTAAGGGATTGACTATACTGCCTTGTTAGAAGTAATACCCTGTGAGGAGTAACCTCGGTATAGGATTTTAAATCCAAGCTAATGGACCACTTGGTTAGAGGATTTCAATAACACCAAGCTTGTTAGAGCTTACCTGGTTAGGGGATTTTACTATTGTAATTATTAGAAAATAATAGGGGTTTGCTGATCTATTTGAATAGCACTACACTTGCTTGTTTAGATCATTTTCATGCTCCTATCTACCTTTATTCAAACTGTAGATACATCATCTGGTTTAGCAACCACACACTCAACTAAAACTTTGCCAACTTTGAAATGAGACAACTCATTTACTTTATAAACAAATCAATTAGGTTGGTAACACAACAAAAACCTAATTGTCTCATAGATATTACAAACAAGTTGGTTCAAGTATGACCGTTGGATTACATAACAATCTCTACACATCATTCAAGAAATCCTCAACTGCTCCTTGATCACTGCTTTATCAAACTTAGTAACTCATCACGCACTTTGCATTACATGTAATATACTTGCTCATTCCCTAGACAAAAACTGTTACCTTAATACACCAAAAACACTTTGAAACTCTCTTCATACAATATGCATATGTGTCATAATCATTACCACTCATCATCAGATCATAAACCAATATAACCAATTCACCAAACTTAATTGGTTAGGGTTTATCAAATCAACAAGTAGGGACTAGTTCAACTATCTAATACTTAGCAATACCGGTTCACTCCACAAACTTACCTATCAGTTACAAAACATCATTACACCAATATCATTACCAGTTAATTGACATCAATGACAACATAACATATTATTAATGCAATCTTCATGCAAATGCCAACAGAAATAGAGCCTTCATAAACTATAGATATAATGGTTCTTCTTGTTAATAACAAGAGCATTCATGACCATATATATATTTCATTTCATGGTTAGATAAAGAGAAAACATAAATGAGCAATTACTATTATTTTAATGGTGGTATTATTTTGGGGGTTTGTTGTTGCCCTACTATTGACTATGGATAGGGGTGGGTGGATTCAAAGATCCTTCCCTGATTCCTCTCTCCCAAGATGTTGACTCCCTACTACATAGATTGAATTCGAGGGAACCCAACTGATATAGGAGGGTGTGCCAATAATCAATCTCCTCTCTAGGTGGGTAGTTTATTTGATACAAAAATTTCATATTGCATACAAGAAAAAGATACAAAAATTTTATTTAAAGTTTTATAATTCAAAAACACAGAAATGTACAGTACCTGTGTTTTTCAATGTCTTCCTTTGGTCTTCTTCTACCGTGTGTAGTCTATAGAGTGTAGATAAAGTCAACATTTTTCTTTCCTATTTTTTCCACAACAAAGTTTTGATTACAACATTCCATCCATTGGTTGGTTTCCATAGCTCCTCTTACTCTTGTCGATCGAAATTCTGATTTCTCGTTAATTTTTTCCTTGGCTGGAGTCATTTTTTTTTGGAAACAAATTAGCCTCTATTGACATCATTTACTTGAGATTATAGTCTTAGTCTTTGGAGGTAATTTTTTATCTTTAAAGAATTCAAAACCTTCTAAAATTTCAATTATGACCTTGAAATCTATATAGCCTATTTTTAATCTAGATAGATGAAAAATGGGTGACAATAAAAAATGGGTAATCTGCAATAAAAAATATAATGCAATTTTGATAAACAGTAAGATGTATATATACATATATATTTATTAGAATATATATATATATATATACATATATATATATAATTAGAATATTTTTAGTTTTTAATTTAAGATAATATAAAGAATAATTTAAATATTTAAGGTAAATTATTTATTTTGTCTTAAAAAATTGTTTTAAATCCAAATGAAATTGTTATACTTTTATTCTTATTATATTTTTAATAGAAATAAAAAAATATAATAGAATACATCTTATTTATAAATAAAAATAATATTTAAATAATAAATAATTTACAAACAAAAATATTAGGATCAAATTTTTATATCATTTCCACAAGTACCTAATTTCTTTAAGAGAAGAGCCAGACAATTATCTAGTCTTTTATTTAGTCATTTATAGATTTTTTGTAAAAAATAACTAAAATTTGGTCATTTTTACTTGCTGTGACTAAAAATTTTGCTCACATAGTCATTTATTTGCCATATTTATACTAGTGAACTCTTCTCAAGACTCAGATTCTTCACTTCCTTCTCTTTCTCCCTCAAAGAAATCAATGTGAACTTCTTCCCATCCTTCTCAACAGTAACTAGGTTTCTTATATAGTCATAAATAGCTCCTCTATGATACTGCCAAGGTTTTCCTAACAAGACATGACAAGCACTCATGGATACAACATTACAAAAAAATTCATCTCTAAAAGGCCCAATATTAAAATTCACCAAACACTGCTCCTTTATCTCTATCTTTTGATCATCTTGCAACCAAATTACCTCATAAGGACAATGATGCTTAGGCCTCTTCAATTCAAGATTTACAACCATCTCCTCAGATACCAAATTGTCAGTACTTCCACTATCTACATTAAACTTGCAACACTTACCACCTAATTTACACATAGTTCGGAAAAAACTCTTCCTCTGAGTAGATCTAGTATCATTTCTCCTAAACATAAGGGATTCTCCTTTCTATGGTGAATAGTCAAATCCGGTACCATCACCTTCTGGTTCCTGATTTGCCACACAACTTCTTGTCATTCCTTGCTTACATTCATAGAATCTATGTCTAGTTTCTCCACACTTGAAATATTTGCCAGGAAATTCTCTATCGGTACTGCTGTTACCTTTCCTTGGTGTCTTCTACTTTGGATCTTTACTCCACTTAGGTTTTGATTCATCTTCTTCAATGAGTTTCTTCATACTATCACTCATCTTGAATTTCTCCTTCCCTCTATTCGGTTGTATTCTCCTCATCTTCTCCTCAGCCTTCAAAGCATACTAGTAAGCTTCTTCAACTTTGGAAACCTTCAACATAATCATGTCATCTTGAATGTTAAAACAAAGTCCATTGATGTACCTCACCACCTTTTCTATGTCCACCTCTTTGTTGGTAAATGCACACTCTAATGAGAAATTGTAGGTGATTAAAGGTTTCGTCATTGATGACAACCTTGCAATCATATGATACTGGCAAGACAAAGACACCGGCACTGGCACCAACAGACTCTTTACTGACAGTCAAAGGAAGGATACCGACACCCTGGCAGATAGGAATTTTGCTTAAAATGTATTTTGTAATTAATTGTAAAATCATTGTAAGCCAACATGGCAAGTTGTAATATGCCTCATATATGTATGAGATCATTGTAAATCATTTTGTAGAGTATAGGATGTGAAGTATGGAAATATAATATGCAGACCTAATATGCAAATTATTGGTTAAGGGTTTATGTATGTAGCAGAGCTTAAACCAGTATTGGATCTAGCATAGCAGATGCTAACCTGAAGTAGTACAAGACATTGGATTAATATAATACTTTTTTGTAAGTCAGTGTGACTTCTTTTGTAATTGAGCAGTGAGCTCTAGGTACTTGGCCTTCCTGCATGTGCAGGCCCCTATTGTAAGAGTAATATTCATTTATTGGCCAGTAAGAGAATATTGTGGGTCACAAATCCCACCGAGGTTTTTCCCACATCGGGTTTCCTCGTTAAAACACTATGTTATGGTGTTATTCTCATGTAGTTGTTGTTATTCTTGTTTACTGCATTATTTTTGGTTTATCAATACACAGTTTTAATATTCTTTTCATGTTTTAAGTCAAGTAAAATCTTATATCAGTTAGATACCAATTCACCCCCCCTCTCAGTATCTTTGGGAATCCTAACAACAAATGAAAATATTTGTCATTGATGTCAAAGGGGGAGTAGTGGGATGAGAAAAATGGTCAGAAGAAAGGACATCATCTGCTCAGGGGGAGCATACATTTTTTTTTAGAATATAGTTTTGGTAAGACAATTTTGGCAGACTATTTTTGGACACTTTTTGGATTTTTCTCATGAGTGTTGCCATCAATGCCAAAGGGGGAGATTGTTGGCAAATGCACACTCCAATGAGAAATTGTAGGTGATTGAAGGTTTTGTCATTGATGGCAACCTTGCAATCATATGATATCGGCAAGACAAAGACACTGGCACCAGCATTGATAGACTCTTTACCGGCAGTGAAAGGAAGGATACCGGCACCCTGGCCGACATGAATTTTGCTTAAAATGTATTTTGTAATTAATTGTAAAATCATTGTAAGCTGGCGAGTTGCAATATGAATCATATATGTATGAGATCATTGTAAATCATTTTGTACAGTATAGGATGCGAAGTATGGAAATATAATATACAGACCTAATATGCGAATTATTGGTTAAGGGTTTATGTATGTAGCAGAGCTTAAACCGGTACTGGATCTAGCATAGCAGATGCTAACCTAAAGCAGTACAAGACATTGGATTAATATAATCCATTTTTGTAAGTCAGTGTGACTTCTTTTGTAATTGAGCAGTGATATCTAGCCTCTTGGCCTTCTTGCATGTGCAGGCCCCTATTGTAAGAGTAATATTCACTTATTGGCTAGTAAGTGAATATTGTGGGTCACAAATCCCACCGAGGTTTTTCTCACACCGGGTTTCCTTGTTAAAATATTGTGTTATGGTGTGCTTCTCATGTGGTTGTTGTTATTCTTGTTTACTGCATTATTTTTGGTTTATCGATACACAATTTTAATATGCTTTTCATGTTTCAAGTCAAGTAAAATCATATACCGGTTAGATACTAATTCACCCCCCCCTCTCAGTAACTTTGGGAATCCTAACACTCTCTATGTCTAGATCTAATCACCACCTTGTATAATTCCCCATTATATTCCTTCACAGTCATGCTTCTCTATTTTAGGTTTTGCAACTTCTTCAACAACTCTAGTTCATAGTCTCCTAGTATGAACTTGGCCTTCAATCTTGCAACCATCTATCTCCACCGGGTGATCTTCAATTCACCATTCTCCACTCTGTCTTTCTTAAATTCTTTCCACCACAAGGCATCATTCCCTTTCAACTTAGTTTGTGCCAACTAGACTCTGTGTGGGTCCTTGACATCCTCAAACTCAAAGTAATCCTCTAACCCTCCAATCTAATCAATCAGATCCTTTGGGTTCAGTGCTCTAGAAAATTTAGAAACCTCAACTTTATGAAATTTACTTTCTTGTTCCATTTCTCTCAGGAATATTTCCTCTCTTTCATTTTCTGATCCTTCATCTTCCTTAAGCTCTTCACCGGCTTCCTCATATTCATCCTCAGAATTAGTGTTCCTCCACAAAATAGCCAAAGTGTTTTGGATTTCATTTCTCACTTCATCCTTGAAGTCTTCCATCATCTACTCTACCCTTTGGGGATTTTTCCTCCTAGGTAACATCTTCTCTTCCACTCTAGTGAACTACCTCAACTCAATGATCTGACTACCAGTTTCAATTGCCTCCCCTTGATGATCTATTGAGTACATGCACAACCTACCTCCAATCGGTGATCTATCCACCTAAAGGAATTCCTCAATGTTCAAAAATGATTTTTCCACCAACAAGTCCCTAACTAGCTCTGATACCACTTGGTGTAGCCATAACTAGTAAAACCCTCAAAGAGAATCAACCAGCTTATGCAGCAAGAGCAACACAATGAAAACAACAAGAAAACATAATAATATTACATAAGCAGATCATATTAATACCTTATAACTTCAGGCAATCATCTAAGAATCATCATATAATCATCAAAGAACATCTGACAATTAACTGGTTACATGCAGGCTATTAGCTAGATACAATCCAATCCAAGACTCTAAGAGTCAACCAGATCACAATATGTAATTATCAATCCTTATTCTCAAGTATACTTCCTTTGTCCTTACAAATGATTACATAACATCATATTTATACCCATCGAAACATGTCTATGTCAGCCTTATAAGATTACATTTACCAATGCAAGAAAATGAAATGTGTAATTAGGTCGGTCCAAAGAATTAAGAAATATTTCCAGAAAATAATAACCACAAAATGTGGTTTAGTAGGAAGGTTGGTCATATGCCAAAGAGCATCAAAAAAGACACAAGAAAGATCCACACGCTAAGAATCACATCGATAATGAAGGAAAACAAATTGGTAAGCACAAGAACTATCCAGGAACCTAAAAATAGTCAACCAAAAGAGATAACTAATCAAAAAAGAACCCACATGAACTAAAAATCTAGAATTAATCACATGGACCCACCTAGAAACTAAAAATAATATTTTCCAGAAAGAACAAGCAACTACTGGTACCAAGCGGTAAGAAGACAAAAAACTACACAAAGAATTAAACAAGAACAAAACTAAAAGGAAATATTTTTGGATGATGCAAGATTTCTCCTTGCCCTAGGATGCTCCTACATCAATATGTGAGGTAGCTTATTAGGCAATTCTAGCCCCCGATGTTTATTTTAGTACAAGTTTCTTGGTCTGGTATCCAGTATTGAAGGAAGAACAAAGTTATCATTATGTTTGATGGTGTAGCATGTGGTCTGAATTCCTTGAGGTGATTCTGGTGGATGTTGATGAGTTCGGGGTAATTGGGCCGACCTATGGGACGCGTGTGATCATATGCTTTAGGTCTGGAATAAGGATTTGTAGAAGGATTGAGGTGACATGAGACTATACATTTCATATTTTGTAGTTTTGTAAAGCTGACTTGATGAAGATATATTTTGATGGTGCAGATATATAAGACCAACTTGAACAATGATTTTGAGAGAGTGATAGTATGCAAGATTGTGTTGGAAGTGATTGAGCATAGTTTCACTTGTTCATCTTAAGTTCTTATGATTTGGTACATGGTAGTAGAGAAGAATAGAGTAGTTTTTCAGAGCAGTGATAACAAATCATTCTTGAGTCTAACTAGAACTGATTCATGGCATTTTTAGATGCTATACTCTTGTTTAGACATTGCATTTGCTTCTATATCTCATTTGTAGGATAGTGAGTCCTCTAGGATTGCAGTCTTGTTTTGTAATTGAGCAGTGATCTCTAAGAAGTGTACCTGAATGAAAGTGCATTTCACTTTTATAATATTGTTTTACTACTGGCCATAGTATAATAATATTGTGGCTACTCAATCCCACTAGGGTTTTTCCCTTTCTGGGTTTCCACGTAAAAATTCTGGTGTTATGGTTGTGTGGTTATTTTCTTTGTGTTTCTGCATTATAGTTTTTATTCTTTGCATCCAGTAGTTAAAGAATCATTTTTATAAATTTGTGAATTCCAAAACATTGATTCACCCCCCTCTCAGTGTTCTTTGATTCCAACAATTGGTATCAGAGCCTTGTGCTTTGGAAGAACCCTAACAACTTGAGGAAGATTCGAAAGATTGAATCAATGGACTCCGGTTTGTAGAGACAACTTAGTGCGACACTTGAATACCTTGATGCAACGATGAAGGAAAAGAGTAGCCTGAAAAGAAATCTAAATGCAGCTGAAGACTTCATTAGGACATTGATAGATCAATTGAACACTTCAAGAGAAAAGAGAAAAGAGCTGATGGGTAAGCTAGAGGAGAAAGAAGAACAAAGTGTCGACAATCAAATCCTACACGATAAGACCAATTAATGTGAGAAGTTGGCCAAGGAGAATGCAATTTTGAAGAATGAGGTTCAATCTATTGTCATGAAGCTGACTAAGAAGATTGAAGATTGGAAGAAGAATGAAGAAACCTTGACTAAATCATTGAAGGAGAGATCTAATAAATGCTGCAAATTGGCATATGAGAATGATCAGTTGAATCTTAAATTGGTGCAAACAAGGAATGATAGGAAAGAACTTGAAAGGCATATCATAATTCTAAGAGATGAGCTGACTACTACTAATGAGTACAAAGAAAATTTCAAAGCTAGTTCAACCCGGTTAGATGAGATGTTGGAAATTTAGAGACATGGAAAAGACATGCAAGGACTTGGATTTGAGAAAGGAGAATTATCCAATTCTAGTCAAAGCAATCATCAACAAAAGAACAAGAAACCTTTGGTAAGACATCCTAATACCTATAAATTCAATGGTAAATGTTTTGTTTGTGGTAAATTTGGTTATATGGAAAATCATTCTAGAAGTAGGATGAATAATGGGATGATGAATAATATGATGGTCCTACCTTTACTGGTCAGTGTTTCATATGCAACAACTTTGATCATAAGTAAAAAATGTGCAGAATAGTGATAAATAATTTCCAGAACAAGAGATGATATATTTGTGGGATGTTTGAACATATATCCAACCAATGTAGAATGAGACCAAATCAAATGAACTTCAGGCCTATGCAAAGGAATGTTGTTTGTCATGCATGCAACAAACTAGGTCATATTGCAAAATATTGTAGAAGTAGGAACAATGGTATGATGAACAAGATCAATCAAAATGAGAAAGGAAAAGCAAAGGTAGATGAAATCAAAGATTAACATAAGAAGATGTAGGTGAAAAATGAAGATTCAAAAGTGCAAAATGGCTCCACACCTAAATCAGGTGCTGGAATCTCATGCGAGAACTAGGGCATTTTTTCCTTAGGGGGTAGATTATCATGTAGATCTTTAGAAATCCCTTGCAGAGATCCGTAACCAATCGAGGATGGTTGCAGATTATGGAGATCAGTTATGTAGTTGATAAATGAAAGATTTATGGTGGTATGATAATCTAGTGAATGAAATGATGAAAAATAGTGTAACTAGAAGCCTTTAAGGTTGAGCATTTATTACAACTCAAAATTAGGTTAAAAAGGGCATTTTAGTCATTCATTTTTTATATTGCAAAAGAAGAATAAGAGTAGAAGAGAAAGGTGAACGAGTTTAAGCTGTGATAATCAAGCTAGAAGTGATCATTCAACATTTCTAGCATCCAATTGAGATCAAAAGAGGTATTTATCTATTTGTGAGAAATATTTTGATACCTTAAATTTGTCATCGCATCTATATCTAGTGTTGTGACTCCTTTGGTGGTGGAAATTTCTGAGAGGGAAAGACCTATATTCAAGAGGCATCCATTTAAATCCATTGAAGATGATCCAGAATGAGCATTTTCTTCAGTCCCATATGGTTTGCTTCACAACGAGGATATTAGGGCTTATATCCACTACAACATCAAAGAATTGAGTAATACCAATACTCTATCACTCTACAACAAGCATCAACCAGATAGTTTGGGAAATCTAAATCTAGAATTCAAGACACTTTAGGATAAGGGTTTTGTGCAATTTATTCATTTTTCGGTGCTTGATGAAGTAGAATGGGTCTGTTACATTCTGAGTAGAGTTCACGATGAATTTATTTGTCTGGATCAAACTTATAAGATTACCAAGCAAGACATTGAAGTAGTTACCTGTTTAAAAGAAACTAGTGAAGTCTCCAAATGAAGGAAAATATAGAATACAATGCTGACAAAGATTACTAGATCTCAGTTTGATACCTGGTGGATGACTATCAATTATAGTATTGAGCATGATGTTTGATTTGCATCAATGGTGATTGGATACAAGGTATATCAATTGAGAAGGTTGAATCCTATCTCTAACATGACCATATTTGCAACCTATGAAATGCTAAAGGAAGACAAAAGGTATGATCTTTGTATAGTACTTCTCAATGAGTTAATGAGCAACTTGAAGAAGATAAAGAAATATAAGAAACATTTGTTCAAGTTTGGATCCCTAATTGTCTATTTAGCATTTTATTTCATGAATAAGATCCCTGGAATTGGAAAAGTCCAATGGGATTACGATAAATTGGTGGCTATGCAAATCAAGGAAGGATTGTTGGGTTTGGGTGACAATGTAATGTAAAAATCAGCTTTACGGGGATATTTCAAAACTTTTCAAGCCACTATGAAAAGAAGAGAGAGAATTCCTAAAGACATAGTGGAAAAATTCTAGAAAAATATTTGTTTCACGGTTGATAAGGATCATTGTCATATGGAGGCAGTTGAGCCAAGAACTATCTGAATCATTCCCATAGGGTATGAGGTGGATGGAGTCACACCTAATGCATATTCTCAATACTTTTTGAGTCAACTAGTGGAAAACAAAGAGGAGAGATTTGGCACTTTCAAGGAGAAGGATCTAGACCTACAGAAGAAATTTAATGGGCCCGGGAGAAAAAGAAAAGTAAGAAACAAAGTTGAAGAAGTTGCTAAACATATGGGTATAACCCAAGAAGAAATTAAGAGAGCAAGAGAGAAAAATATATTGAAAGAGGAAGATATGGTGAAGCCACAATCTAATCTGGTATATTCTCCCACCAAGAAAGCTAAGGACAAGCAAAGAAAGTCCGCACCTACCTCTGGTGTGTAGAAGTCGGTCCCTTCACTTAAGCCAGAACCAACATCAACTGGTGGAGTAGAAAATAGGAAGAAAGAAAAATATGCAAGGAAGAATGTAGTAATAGAGGAGGAAACTAAACTAGATGAAGAGGTCAAAAAGGTGAAGAAAATTACTACATTTGCTAGAGTAGTCAAAAAACCTTTATCCGGTGAAGCTCCACCTGCAAAGAAAGCTAAAACACAAGGAGAGCATTCCGATAGAACAAGAATAGGTAAGAAGAAATCAGAGATAGATGAAGCTCTCAAGTGGGTAAGATTGAAGGTTCCTACACTATTGTGCCTCCATACAGAAGATTATAGACACAATAATAAATAAAGCTAATTTGACAAACCTTTCTGTATATTATGAGCATTCTACTAAGAAAGTTCGAAGAGCTATTGAAGAAGAAGTTGTATATTATATGAATTCTTTTAGTAAAACATTGATTGAACTATCATCCATGATCCCAAAAGAATTATATGACATTTTGGATGCCTAAAGACATACAACTAGCCTATAAGATGAGAGGTTAAAAGAACTTACCTTAGTAAAGTTGTTTTTCCTGATATAAAAAAATATGAAATACCAATAATTTTGGGACTTGCTAAGGAAAAATTTTGGATCAAGCACAAAGTAAGTAAAACAATGTTTGAAAGAGTCAATGAAGTAGTAAAAGACACAGAGGCCATTCTAAAGAAAATTTTAAAAGAAAATAACTATCAAGTTAACCCGGAGAAGGATGACTCCCAACCGGAAGGACAATCAAGAAAAGATACTTCTCCTCTGGCAGTTCATGTTCAAACATAAGTTTCTCAAGATCAACCATATGTATAGATTGATCTAATTCGATAGGAATCTGTAGATGATACCATTGATAATCAATGTAGTTGACAACTCTAATGAAGCTATTCAGGATCCTCCGGAGATAGAAATGATTGTTGAGATGATAGCTAAGGAAATAGGTAATGCAGGAAAGGGTGAAGGTGATGGTGAGAAAGAAGAAAAGGACGTAAATTCATAAGAAGTTGTGAAGGTGAAGGGTGAAGAGAAGACTGATAAGGCTCTGGTGATCATGGAAAAATTGACTATTCCAATTAAGGGAAAGCAGATTGCAAATGATGAGGATAACTTTTCTCATGGTCTGGTAGATTTGAGTACCCTATGTCCTCTTAAAGCACTTAAATTAGCCACCCTCACACAACTAAAGGCAAGTGAGGACCTACTTAAGTCCGCATCTAAAGAAAAAGAGGTTATAACTCTAGCTACCATAGTTTTAGAGAAAATTTTGCCTAACCTTAAGCAGGATTCCAGTAACACACCCTCTGGTAATCTTAAGAGTATGTTGAAAAAAGTTGAATTAGATTTTGCATCATTAGAGAAATCAGTGGATATAAAAGTTTTTGAACAAGTTTAATGAGATGAGACTTCAAACCTTTTTAAAACAATTGAGGCTGGTAGGGAATTTTTGAAATCTGTGGTCAAAAGTGTTGAGGATGCATTAGATGAAGGTGGTAAAATATTTAATTCATGTCTCATGTTACCCAAATTTATTTTAGACATTGACAAGAAGATTAGGGAATATGAAGGGCAGTTAGTTGCAATTTCACAATCTTTTGCCCCTCTTTTAGTTTTTACTTGCAGTTTGGAAGCCCAAATCAAGAATCCAATAGATAAGATCAGAAGCTTGAGTGCTAAAAATGAGTGGTTAATAGGTAGAGTGGGATAATTGAGGAGTTTAACCACTCCCTGATTAGATGCTTTACTTGGTGCTTAGAAGGATGCAGTGACAACTTTGGGAAAAGATGTCCCAATAAATCTTAACTATTCTTAAGGGTGTAGAAGTACATGCATATATATTTAGTGCCCTAATTAATGTTTTGGATTATTTAATGAGAGGATGGAATTGTATCTAAAATCCTTGAAGGTAACTTATGCAAATATTTTCAAGCTTCTATAGATCATTGTACATGTTGGGAAAAATGGTGTCTCAACCTTGCATTTATGCGAGGTTACTATTTATAGTAAGTTTTCATTTGAACAGGAAATGGTGCAAAACTCTCCCTGAAGCTTCTGGTTGGCTAGATAAGCATTCCGGTAAAGTTGCGTCGTAAGGTCACAACTAGTTTTGAAGATATTAAAGTTTTCATCTTGGAGGGGTGTGATAAAATGTTTAAACTTAATTTTGGGGGCTTTAGAGGCTCTGAAACACCTTGAAAAGTGGTCGTAACTGGTGTAGTGGGTTATGAGGTGATAGAGCACTTTGCGAGCTTTTTGGTGCTTCAAATGGTTCGTCAATCGGACACCCGGTTCTCAAGTTATGGCCTCCGGAAGTTTGTACTCCTGAAATAGGAAAAATAATTTGTATCGGATACATAAATGAGCTGTAAAAGGGAGCGACACGTGTTGATGTGTGCTTTAACATGTCATAGGGCATCTAGAAGGGAGATAAGGTCGGCTACACCTTATTGGGTGGTTTTAGCCCATGGTTTTGTAATACCGTTTGACGGTTTCTTGTATTGTATCTCCTATTTATGAGGTGTGTGAGATAGAGGTTGTGTGTAAGAGTCTTATGGCTATTGAGTTGCCTCTGAATCTCTGATTAGTGGTACTCCTACGAAGAGCTTGCTCTGCAAGTATGTTGTAATCTATTTTTGATTGCTGAATAAAATATTGAGCTGCTTTTGGAGTGTGAGGTTTTTCTCCCGAAAGGGTTTTCCCCATGTAAATCACTGTGTTGTGGTATGAATGCTATTATATCTATTTCTATTTTCTGTAATTGTTGTAATGATCTGAAAAAGTTTTACATTACCCTCCTCTCAAGGTTAGTGTAGGAAGTTTTTTCCGCTACTTAACTTCCTTACAAGTGGTATCAGAGCCTGATCACCTTTGGTTTCAATTGTGGGCAGTTGGGTTTTTTGAACTAATCCAGATTTGAGTGGGAGCTTGTGCAGAAGACACTTTTTGATCTTGTTGCAGGAATATTCAGATGGCGAGTTCATCAGGGAGAATAGAGGTGGAGAAATTTAATGGAAGTAATTTTGAGATGTGGAAGCTGAAGATGGAAGATCTGCTAATAGATCAAGATCTTTGGGATGTTGTTGATGCGAATGTCCAAAGGCCCTCAAATCCTACTGCGGCAGCTCAGTATGATGTTATGGACCAAAAAGCCAAGGGTCTAATCAGACTGTGCCTAGCAGACTCTGTTCTAATCAATGTCCATGAAGAAAACTCTGCAAAGAAGCTATGGACTAAGCTTGGTGAGATGTATCAAGCTAAATCTTTATTAAATCAAATTTTCTTAAGAAAGAAATTGTATTACTTGAAGATGGAAGAGGGTGGATGAATTGCAGACCACTTGGAAGCATTCAATATGTTGGTGGCTCAATTAGTATCTGTCGGTGTTAAGATGGATGAGGAGGAGAAATGTCAGATCTTGCTTTGTTCTTTGCCTGATTCATGGGATTCTCTTGTTATGGCTATCGGTAGTACTTCTATTTTTTTGAAATCTGAAGACGTGGTGGGTGCCCTACTCGGTGAAGAGATGCGAAGGAAGGTATCCATCAGTTCAAAGGAAGCCCTAACCATTTGTGGAAGACCTAAGGAGAAAGGCAAGAAGAATGAGAAGCACGACAAGTCCAAATCCAAAGGGAGATCGAAATCTCCTGGAAAGTCCAAAGTCATTTGTTGGAATTGCGGTAAATTGGGTCACATCCATAAGGACTGCAAAGAAGAAAAGAAGAAGAAGAAAAAGAAAGAGTTAGATTCTAATTCTAAGTCCGACAAGGAAGATGGCGATGCATTTATTGCGGCTTTGGCGACTCATGCAGGTAATGATGCCTAGCTAATTGACTCAGGTGCATCTTTTCATATGACTTCCAATAGAGATTGGTTTTCTGAATATGAAGGATTTAATGGATGTAAGGTGTACTTGGGTGATGATTCACCTCTAGACATTGTTGGTCGAGGTAAAGTTAGAATCAAGTTTTCTGATGGTAGAATAAAAAGGATTAATGGTGTGTTGCATATCCCTGGATTAAAATGAAACCTATTATCTGTGAGCAAATTGATAGATGCGGGTGTGCAGGTAGTCTTTTCTGAAGCAGGATGTAAGATGATTAAGGGTGCTATGGTAGTTGCTAGAGGTGTCAGGTTTGGCACTTTGTATAAGCTTGAAGCATACACTGTTGAGTGTAATAGCACTTTTGTAAAAAGTAAATCTGCGGATACTTCACTGGAAGATTTGAAGGTTTCACCTTCAGCAGATGGAAATGGTTTTTGGGTACCTAAGGGTGCTCTTTCGTCTGAAGCAAAGTTACCTACAGAGAAGACTATGTTATGGCACCAGAGACTTGGCCACATTGGAGAAAAGGGTCTAAGGACCTTGAAAAATAAAAACCTTGTTGAAGGTTTGAATGATTGTAATCTTGACTTTGATTTCTGTGAGCATTGCATTTATGGAAAACAAAATTGCGTTCAGTTTTACTTGAGTTCTCATAAAACTTGTGGTGTTTTGGATCTTATCCATTCTGATGTGTTTGGTCCAGTAGATGTCTCTTCGATTGGAAAATCCACATATTATGTTTCATTTATTGATGATTTTAGTAGAAGGACATGGGTATATTTTCTAAAGAGTAAATCTGAAGTTTTAAGTTGTTTTAAAGAATTTAAAGCAATGGTTGAGTTGCAGACTGGAAAGAAAATAAAATGTTTGAGAACTGATAATGGTGGTGAGTTTTGCTCTAATGATTTTGATAGATTCTGTAAAGACTGTGGAATTAACAGGCAGAAGACAACTTCGTATTCTCCATAGCAGAATGGAGTTGCAGAAAGAAAGAACAGGACACTAATGGAGAAGGCTAGGAGTATGTTGAGTGGTGCTGGTCTCGAACAAAAGTTTTGGGTTGAAGCTGTTGCCACTGCTTGCTACCTGATTAACAAGTCTCCTACATCAGCTCTTGTTGATAAAACGCCTATGGAAGCATGGTCAGGTCACAAGCCTTCATTGAGACATCTTAGAGTTTTTGGTTGCAAGGCATATGCACATGTGCCAAAGGAGAAGCGAACAAAGTTGGAGAACAAGGCTGTGAAATGTATCTTCATCAGGTATAGTTATGGTGTGAAAGGATACAAGCTTTGGGACCCTGTTGCACAAAAGGTAATTCATAGTAGAAGTGTTATTTTTAGAGAAATTAAGTCTCCTTCTATTACATTGCAGCCAGAACAGACTAAAAAAGAAGATGTGATTCAACTTCCTTCTACACTTGAAAGAGTTGAATCGAGACCCCTAGATAGGCAAGAAGTTGAGGATAGCTCGTCTAGCTCTGAATCTTTAGAAGAGGAGGAAGAACCTCCAACTCAGCTTGTTCGAAGGTCTACAAGACATAGACAACCACCTGAAAGGTATTCACCTAATGATTGGAGATGTATTTTTGCTATGAATACTAGTGTGGATGAACCGAAATCTATAGAAGAGGCATTAGGTATGAATGATGCAGAATCCTGGAAGATTGCTATGGAGGAAGAAATGGCAGTTTTGAAAAAGAATGATACATGGGATCTTCTACCATTACCTAAAGGATGAAAACCTGTTGGTTGTAAATGGGTGTTCAAGAAAAAGATTGGTTTAGATGGAAGCATTGAGAAGTATAAAGCAAGGTTGGTTGCAAAAGGTTACTCTCAGGTTGAGGGTGTTGATTACGGTGAGATATTTTCCCATGTTGCAAAAATGAAGTCCATTAGATTTTTGCTTTCTATTGCTACTGCTTATGATTTAGAGGTTGAGCAAATGGATGTGAAAACTGCTTTCCTTCATGGTGATTTGGAGGAAGATATTTATATGACATAGCCGGAGCACTATGTGGTGAAAGGCAAAAGTAATTTGGTCTGTAAATTGAAGAAATCTTTGTATGGCCTCAAACAAAGTCCTAGGATGTGGTACCCGAAATTTGATACATATGTGTTGAGTTTGGGATTTGAATGTTCTAAATCAGATCACTATGTTTATTATAAATCTGATGGTGATCACTTCTTATTCATTGCATTGTATGTTGATGATATGTTATTCATTAGTAAAGGGAAATGTATGATTTCAGAACTGAAGTCTCAGCTCACTACTAAATTTGAAATGAAAGATCTTGGTGCAGCAAAGCACATTCTTGGGATGGAAATTAGAAGAGATAGAGTGAACAGAAAGCTATGGCTAGGCCAGAGTAAGTATGTGAATTCAGTGTTACAGAGGTTCAACATGCAGAATTGTAGACCATTGAGTGTTCCTTTTACAGTTGGAACGAAACTATCTATTTCAGATTGTCCTATATCCCCATTGAAGATGGAAGACATGAGCAGAGTGCCTTACCAGAGTGCGGTTGGAAGCTTGATGTATGATATGGTCTATACTAGACCAGACATTGCCCAAGCAGTGGGAGTACTTTCTAGATATATGTCTAATCCTGGTAGAGTTCATTGGGATGCAGTCAAAAGAGTCTTCAGATATTTGAAGGGTACTTCAGATTATTCTTTGTGTTATCATGGTAATTCAGTTGGAGACATGACTTCCCTTGATATCTATGGTTATGTGGATTCAGATTGGGTAGGTGATATTGATAGTAGAAGATCCACCAGTGCTTATGTGTTTACTTTGTTTGGTGGTGCAATTAGTTGGATGAGTAAGTGACAGGCTGTGGTTGCTTTATCCACTACTGAAGCAGAGTATATGGCAGCTACTCATGCTTGTAAAGAGGCCATTTGGCTTAAGAGACTATGTTCAGATATTGGAATAAAACAAGGTACAGTGACAGTTTACTATGACAGTCAGAGTGCAATTAGCCTAGCTAAGAACCCGACATTTCATGCCCGGACCAAACATATTGATGTTCAGTATCATTTTGTTAGAGATATGGTCAAAGATGGTAGGGTGAAGCTGGTTAAGGTGGAAACTTTGATGAATGTTGCAGATGCTTTAACTAAGGCTGTGAGCACAGAGAAGTTCAGATGGTGTTTAGAGTCTATGGGCCTTATGGCCCCTAGCAATTGATTCATTGTGTTGACATTCCCTTTCGCTCCTGCAAGGTGTTCGACAAGTGGGAGATTTGTTGGGAAAAATGGTGTCTCAACCTTGCATTTATGTGAGGTTACTATTTATAGTAAGTTTTCATTTGAACACGAAATGGTGTGAAACTCTCCCTGAAGCTTTTGGTTGGCTAGATAAGCATTCCGGTAAAGTTGTGTCACAAGGTCACAGCTAGTTTTGAAGATATTAAAGTTTTCATCTTGGAGGGGTGCAATAAAATGTTTAAACTTAATTTTGGGGGCTTGAGAGGCTCTGAAATGCCCTGAAAAGTGGTCATAACCAGTGTAGCAGGTTACGAGGTGATAGAGCACTTCGCGAGCTTTCCGATGCTTCAAACGGTTCGTCAATCGGACACCCGGTTCTCAAGTTATGGCCTCCGGAAGTTTGTACTCCTGAAATAGGAAAAATAATTTGTATCGGATACATAAATGAGCTATAAAAGGGAGTGACACATGTTGATGTGTGCTTTAACATGTCATAGGGCATCTATAAGGGAGATAAGGTTGGCTACACCTTATTGGGTGGTTTTAGCCCATGGTTTTGTAATACCGTTTGACGGTTTCTTGTATTGTATCTCCTATTTATGAGGTGTGTGAGATAGAGGTTGTGTGTAAGAGTCTTATGGCTATTGAGTTTCCTCTAAATATTTGATTAGTGGTACTCCTGCGAAGAGCTTGCTCTGCAAGTATGTTGTAATCTATTTTTGATTGCTGAATAAAATATTGAGCTGCTTTTGGAGTGTGGGGTTTTTCTCCCAAAAGGGTTTTCCCCACGTAAATCACTGTGTTGTGGTATGAATGCTATTATATCTATTTCTATTTTCTATAACTATTGTAAACATGCTATTAAAAGTTTTGCATTACCCTCCTCTCAAGGTTAGTGTAGGAAGTTGTTTCCGCTACTTAACCTCCTTACAGTACACATTGTTTTGTATCTAAGTATTGGTGAATTCCTACCTTTGCCATTGATGTCAAAGGGGGAGAGAGAGAAGTGAAAAATGGTGCACACTCTAAGGGGGAGTTAGTTGAGTGTACATATTTTTGGATTGATAGCAAATTTGGATTCTTAGATCACTTGTTATTTTTCACAGTGTTTCCATCAATACCAAAGGGGGAGATTGTTGACAAAAGGAAATGTTCTAGTGACACTCCAATGGAGATTGATGATATTAGATGCATGGAGATTACTTAGGGGTTTCCAATAATGCAACTCATCCTAGTAATCCTATCTGGTATATGGAGATTGGGATTACCGAAAGTCTTAAGTAAGTTTGGTTATTCAAGAGGCATAATTCTAGTCGGTGGAACACAATGTATAGATTTGGTAAGCATTATTCAATTTAGGTGATGCAGTTTCCATTATGGTGATTGAAATAGTTGATTGCATATGTGAGGTATCTTATCAAGAAATTCTACCCTCTGATGTTGATTCTAGTACAAGTTTCTTAGTCTAGTGTCCAGTATTGAAGGAGGAACAAAGTTATCATTATGTTTGATGGTGTAGCATGTGGTCAGGATTCCTTGAGGTTATTCTGGTGGATGTTGATGAGTTTGAAGTGATTGGGCTGACCTTTGGGAACTGTGTGATCATATTCTTTAGGTCCAGAATAAGGATTTAAAGAAGGATTGAGCTGACATGAGACTATACATTTCATATTTTATAGTTTTGTGAAGCCAACTTGATGAAGATCTATTTTGATGGTGTGGATACATATGACTGACTTGAATGATGATTTTGAGAGAGTGATAGTAAGCTAGATTGTGTTGGAAGCAATTGAGCACACTTAAGTTTCATGATTTGGTACATGGTAGTAGAGCAGTGACAACAAATTATTTTTGAGCCTAACCTGAACTGATTCCTGGAATTTGTACATGCTATACTCCAGTTTAGATATTGTATTTGCTTCTATATCTCATTTGTAGGACAGTGAGTCCTTCGGGCTTGTAGCCCTATTTTGTAATTGAGTAGTGAGCTCTAGGTAGTGTGCCTGAATGCAAGTGCATTTTAACTTTGTAATATTGTTTTACTACTGGACATAGTATAATAATATTATGGGTACTGAATCTCACCATGGTTTTTCCCTTTCTATCTTTCCATGTAAAAAATTCCGCTGTTATGGTTGTGTGGTTATTTTCTATGTGTTTCTACATTATAGCTTTTGTTCTTTGCATCTAGTGGTTAAAGAATCTGTTTTATAAATTTGCAAATTCCAAAACACTGATTCACCCCCCCCTCTCAGTCTTCATTGATTCCAATAATTCTAACCAATGTAGGATGAGACAAAATCAAATAAACTTCATGCCTATGCAGAGAAATGTTATTTGTGATACATGCAACAGACTAGGTTATATTGCAAGATATTGTAGAAGCAAGAATGCACCAATGAAGAAGAATAATCAAGATGACAAAGGCAAAGAAATGCTACATGAAATCAGAGATTAGCATAAGAAGATGTGGGTGAAGAAGGAAGATTCAAATGTGCAGAATGGATCCACACCTAAATCCGGTGTTGGAACCTCATCTGGTAACTAGGACATTTTTTCCTTAAGGGACAAATTATCATGTAGATCTTTAGAATCCCCTTGTAGAGATATATAACTGGTCAAGTATGGTTGCAGATGATGGAGATCAGTTATATAGTTGATAACTAGAATATTTATGGTGGTCTAATAATCTGGTGAATGAAACGATGAAAAATAGTGTATCCGAAAGACTTTAAGGTTGAGCATTTATTACAACTCAAAATTAGGTTAAAAAGGGCATTTCAGTCATTCATTTTTCACATTGTGAATGAAGAGTAAGAGAATAAGAGCAAGGTCAATGAGTTTAAGCTATGATAATTGAGATAGAGGTGATAATTTGGAGATTTCTAGCATCCGGTTGAGATTGAAAGATGTATTTATCTGTTTCTGAAGTAATCAATTCATACCCTAAATTTGACATGGCATCTACATCTAGTATTGTGGCTCCTTTGGTCAAGGAAATTTCTGAGAGAGAAAGTCTTGTATTCAAGAGGCATCAATTTAAATCCATTGAAGATGATTTGGAAGGAGCATTTTCTTCAGTCTCGTATGGTGTACTTAATGATGAGGATATTAGGGCATATATCCACTGCAACATCAAAGAATTAGGTAATGTCGATATGCTATCACTCTACAACAAGTATATGTCAGATAGTTTGGGAAATTTGAAGCCCGAATTCAAGGCACTTCAAGATAAGGGTTTTTTGCAATTTATTTATTTACCAGTACTCGATGAAGAAAAATGGGTTTGATATATTTTGAGAAGAGTTCACGATGAATTCATATGGCTATATTGACCTTATAAGATCACCAAGCAAGCCACAGAAGCAGTTACTTGTTTAAAAGTGACTAGTCAAGTCCTAGACTAAGGAAAATATAGAATACAACACTGACAAAGATGACTGGATCTTAGTTTGATAGATGGTCGATGACTATCAATGATATTATAGAACACAATGTTAGATTTGCCTCGATGGTGATTAGCTACGAGGTATATCAATTGAGTAGGCATAATTTTGTATCTGCTACAACCATATTTGTAGCCTATGAAATGCTAAAGGAAGACAAAAGGTATGATCTTTGTGCAGTACTCCTCAATGAGTTAATGGGAAACTTGAAGAAGATAAAGCAATATAAGAAACATGTCTTCAAGCTTGGATCTCTAATTGTCTATCTAGCACTTTATTTCATGAATGTGATCCCCAGAATTGGAAAAATCCAATGCACTTATGATAAACTGATGGCTATGCAAATCAAGGAAGGATTTTTGTGTTTGGTTGACAATGTAATTCAAAAATCATCTTTATGTTGCTATTTTAAAACTTTTCAAGCCAATGTGAAAAGAAGAGAGAAAATTCCTAAAGATATAATGAGAAAATATGAAAAAAATGTCTATTTCATGGTTGATAAGGATCAATGTCATATGGAGGCAGTTGAGCCAAGAACTGTCTGGATCATTCCCATGGGGTATGAGGTGGATGTAGTCATGCTTGATGCATATGCTCAACACTTGTTGAGTCAACTGATGGAAAAGAAAGAGGAGAGGTTTGGATGCACATAAGAAATTTATTGGGCCCAAAAGATAAAGAAATTTAAGAAAGAAGTTGAAGAACTTACTGAACAAATGGGCATAATTCTAGAAGTAGTACAAAGGTTCAGAGAGAAAAATATACTGAAGGAGGAAGATATGGTGAAGCCACAATCTAAACCATTATCATCTCCTCCCAAGAAGTCCAAGTCCAAGAAAATTAAGTTTGCACCTACATATGGTGTGTAGAAGACCATCCCTCCACCTAAGCCACAATCTACATCAACAGGTGAAGTAGAAAAGAGGAAGAAAGAAAAATCTGCAAGGAAGTATGTAGTAGTAGAGGAGGAAACTGAATCAGATGAAGAGGTTTGAGAGGTGAAGAAAACTACTAGAATTGCTAGAGTAGTTAGAAAACCTCTACCTGGTGAGGCTCCACCTGCAAAGAAAGATAAACCACAAGGAGAGCAATCTGGTAGAACAAGGACAGACAAGAATAAATTTGGGATAGATGAAGCCCTCAAATCTAGTAAGCTTGAAGTTCGTTACACTATTTTGCCTCGGTTACAGAAGATTATAGACACAATAGTAAATTAAGGTAATTTGACAAACCTTTACGTGTATTATGAGAATTCTACTGAAAAAGTTCAGAGAGCTATTAAAGAAGCAGTTATACATTATATAAATTCTTTTAGTAAAGCATTGATTGAACTATCATCCATGATCCCAAAAGAGTTATATGATTTTTTGGATGCCTAGAGACACACAACTAGTCTAGAAGATGAGAGGTTAAAAGAACCTACCTTAGTAAATTTGTGTCTTGATGTAACAAAACATGAAATACCAAGAATTTTGAGACTTTTTAAGGAAAACTTTCGAAGAAAGCACAAAGTAAATAAAATAATATTCTGGAGAGTTGATGAAGTAGTTAAAGATACAGAGGGAATTTTAAGGAAAATTTTGAAAGAAAATAACTATCAGGTCAATTCGGAGAAGGATGAATCCCAACTAGAAGGAAAATCAAGAAAAGATACTTCTCCTCTAGTGGTTCATGTTCAAACAAAAGTTTCTCAAGGTCAGCCATCTATACAGATTGATCTGGTTTGACAAGAAGCTGCAGATGACTCCATAGATAATCAAGTAGTTAACAATTCTGGTGAAGCTATGCAAGATCCTTTGAAGATAGAAATCATTGAATACATGATAGCTAAGGAGATAGGTGATGAAGGAAAGGGTGAAGTCAATGGTGAGAAAGGAGAAAAGGATGTAAATAAAGAGGAAGTTGAGAAGAAGGGTGAAGAGAAAACTGATAAGGATCCGGTGACCATGGCAAAAGCCACTGTTCCTAATAAAGGAAAGCATATTGCAAATGATTATGATGACTTTACTCATGGTCCAATAGATTTGAGTACCCTATACCCTCTTCAAGCATTGAAATTAGCCACCTGCTTGCAAATCAAGGCAAGTGAGGACCTTTTAAAGTCTCAATCTGAAGAAAAAGAGGTTATAACTTTGGCTACCATAATTTTGGAGAAAAAATTGCTTAACCTTAAGAAGGATTAGAGTGATACGCCCTCTGGTAAGATTAAGGATGTGTTAAACAAAGTTGAATCAGATTTTGTATCATTAGAGAAAGCAACAGATATAAACGTTTTGAAAAAATTTAATGGGATGAGACTTCAAACCTTTTTGAAAACAATTGAGGTTGATAGGGTAGTTTTAAAATCTGCAATAAAGAGTGTTGATGATTCTTTGGATGAAGATGGTAAAATATTTAAATCATGTCTCATTTTACCCAAATTTACAGGAGACATTGACAAAAGGATAAGGGAATATGAAGGGAAGTTAGCTGCAATTTCATAATCATTTGCCCCTCTTTCAGTTTTTCCTAGCAGTTTAGAAGATCAAATCATGAATCTAACATATAAGATTAAGAGCTTGAGTGCAGAGAAGGAGAAGGAGAGGTTAATAGGTAGAGTGGGTGAATTTAGGAGTCTAAACACTCACCAGATAGATACTTTGCTTGGTGCTCAGCAAGATGTAGTAACTGCTATAGGAAAAGATGTTTTGGTAAATCTTAAGGGTGTAGAAGTACATGCATATATGTTTAGCACCCTAATTAAAGTTTTGGATTGTTTCCTAAGATAATGGAATGAGTATCTAAAATCCTTGAAGGTAACATGCAAATATTTTCAAGTCTATGTAGATCACTGTACACATTCTTTTGTATATAAGTTTTGGCAGATTTCTACCTTTTCCATTGATGTTAAAGGGAGAGAGAGTAGTGAAAAATGGTGCACTTTCTTAGGGGGAGCTAGTTGAGTGTACAAAATTTCATATTTATTGGATTGATTGTAATTTTTGAGTGTTGGACTCTTGTCATTTTTCATAGTGTTTCCATCAATGCCAAAGGGGGAGATTGTTAGCAAAAGACACTATACCAGTGATGCTTTGGTGAAGATTGATGATGTTAGATGCATGGAGATTACTTAGGAGTTGTCATTTATGACAACTTAGCCTAGTAATCCTATTTGGTATATGGATATTGGGACTACCAAAGACTTAAGTAAGTTTGGTTATTCATGAAGCATAAGTCTAGTTGGTGGAACACAATGTATAGATCCGGTAAGCATTATTCATTATGGTGACTAAGTTCTTGTTGCAGTGATTGGAATAGTTGATTGGATGTGTGAGGCATCTTATCATGCAATTATAGCCTCCGATGTTGATTCTAGAGAAAGTTTCTTGTTCTGGTATTCGGTATTGAAGGAAGAAGAGAGTTATCATTATGTTTGATGGTGTAGCGTGTGGTCCGGATTCCTTGAGGTGATTCTGGTGGATGTTGATGAGTTTGAGGTGATTGGGATGACTTATGGGAAGCTTGTGTTCACATTTTTTAGGTCTGATATATGGATTTGTAATGGTTTGAGACTATACACTTCATATTTTGTAGTTTTTGTGAAGTCAACTCGATGGAGATCTATTTTGGTGGTGCGGATATATAAGGTCATCTTGGATGATCATTTTAAGAGATGGTGTGAATGAGAGATGGTGTTGGAAGTAATTGAGAATAGTTTCATGTGTGCACCTTAAGTTTTCATGATACAGTACATGGTAGCAGAGTAGAATAGAGCAGTTTTTCATAGCAGTGACAACGGATCATTCTTGAGCCTAACCAAAACTAATTTTTGGCATTTGTAGTTATGCTATACTCTAGTTCAAACATTTTATTTGCTTATATATCTCATTTATAGGATAGTGAGTCCTTTGTAGTTGCAACCCTATTTTGTAATTGAGCAGTGAGCTCTAGGAAGTTTTCCTAAATGCAAGTGCATTCCACTTTTGTAATATTGTTTTACTACTGACCATAGTATAATACCATGGTTTTTCCCCTTCTGGGTTTCCATGTAAAATTTTTGATGTTATGGCTATGTGGTTATTTGCTTTGTATTTTTGCATTATGGTTTCTGTTCTTTGCATCTGATGGTTAAAGAATAGTTTTATAAATTAGTAAGTTGCAGAACACCGATTCACCCCCCCTCTCAGTATTCTTTGATTCCAACAATACTATATTTGGAATTGAAATTCTTGAATGTAAATGATTATCTGAATTGTTTATAGTTTCAATAGGTGATGCAATGTTGATAGGATAAGTCCTCCATGTATTGATGTAATAACATTATAAATCAGATAAAATCCATCATGAAATCATTATCAAAATATTATTATAGGTTCCTTGATATATCTTTCTACTCCTTAATTAAATCTACTCTTGAAGAAGACTAATTGGTATAGGAGTGGAATGCAATAATAAGATAATATTGTGATGGTGAAATGAAATGAGAGAGATTCCTTATATTGGGATGTCATAATAAAATCACCTTTTAGATAACTTAGAATTATCATATTTTTGCATGGAGCCAGATTTGAATAGGGTAGGATGAACTTATTATCCTCTTGAAATAAAGGGAAAAAACTATCAAACTAGGATGATTGGGGTGACTCGGTCCTAACAATTTCAGTTTGATTTTTTAAGGATGAAAAAATAAGGGTTGTAATGCCAAAATTACATTTATATGAAAATATATAATGTTTAGATAGAGACCAAACCATGGAAATACATGACAAATTGGACCAAAATTTGAGGTGCTACTAGTGGGTCTAGTTAGGGATGTGCAATTAAGAGTGTCATAGTAAAAATTTAGATCTTTGGATGAAAAGACCAGACAAAGACAAACTAGAAACCCAAAGAAGACAAAACAAAACAAAACCCAAGGGTAGAGAAAACCAAAAAACAAAAACCCAATAATATACACACCTATGTATACTATAATACAACTATGTTGGCATAACTAATGGAGATGATGATGAAATGAGAAGATGACTAGTAAAGTTGATATGATCATGTATATATTGTCATTGATGTCAACTAGTTTGACTGGATGCAAAACTAGCATAGGAGAGAAGAAGAAGTTGAATCATGCATTGTGGTTAGAATTGATTGTTACGCTTCAAAATATATGCTCATAACATTGGCATGAGTTTGTGATTGAAATTACATCAAGTTTGGTGAACTAGAAAGCATATTTATAATTGATTGTTATGAACTCTATGAAGAAGAATGAATATTGGTATCAGAGCTTTAACCGGTAATGATTTAAGGTTTGGCGGTGGATCTTATCATGATCATAACTTAGTGATGACATGTCATAATTTGTGTATAATGATAAGATGGTATTTGAGTGCATACAAGGATCAAATTTCTTGGGAAACAACAAAGTGATTAGAATAATGAACCAAGGGTTTGATTGCTTATCAAATTGATGTGCGGTGATCATTCAACGGTGGAAATCATCTAGAAATTTGTTGTAATGATCTATAATGTATTTTGGCGGAGTTTTTTGCCATGCTAAATGTAAATTTATTATATCTTGTTGATGAAATTAGGGTTTGTAAATGCCTTAACTGAGAAGTGTATTTAGGGCTAGTTGGAGAAGAGATTTTGTGTTGGTGGTTTGAGAAGAAAGTTTTTCCGAACCAGTTTGAAGTATTTGCATGTGTGTATCAGAGTTGTGCTGAAAAGGATATGTACTAGCAAGAAAGGAAGTATTATAATTAGATCATTTTCCCTATTGTTCCCTAACAGTTACAATAATTTGAAATTTGTTAACCAAGTAGACCCTAATAGGTCTGATATTGTAAATCCCTTCACCGGGTGGCTCATTAACTTGAGTTAGAAATCCTCTAACAAGGTTACTCTTAATAGGGTAGAGATCCTAACAGGGCTGAGGCAAAATCCCTTGATCGTGTGACTCCTAACAGGGTCTACTCTTAACTAGGCATATTTTAAGCTCTTAACTGGGCTAGGCCTTTAACTAGGTGCATTCCAAAAGAGTGCAAATACATATTATGGGTGCTAATTCCCACCATAGTTTTCCTAGTTGGGTTTCCATGTAAAAACACTTTGTGTTCATATGGTGGATGCATTGTTGATTTGTGCATTGGATATCTTTACTTTGTTTGCATATTGATGAACACTTGAGTGAATGGTTTGTTAAATCAGATTAGAAGATTGTTTGAGTAGTTGCCAATATAGTTTGGTGAAGTGTTGCAGATTCATTTTATTACTGATTCACCCCCCCTCTCAGTAATAACTAGATCCTCATGATAACAATTGGTATCAAAGCCCTAGGTCCTCTTTATGCAGAAGCTTAACTACTTGAGGCAAAGATCCAAGATGATGAAGAAGGAGGGTCCTAATTTCACAAAGGATAACTACATAATCTAGAGTGACAGAATGAAGATCTACATCAAAGGTATGGGGCTATAGTTTTGGCAGCATGTGGTTAATCTGTACACACCTCCAACTGATACTCTGACTACATATCAGTTCAAGGAGTAGAAGGAGAATGTTCAAGCATTGGAAGCCATTGTAAGTACTCTTTTTGATTCTGAGTATATTGATGTTAATGGTATAGAAAGTGCTTATGAATTATGAGAAAATTTGAAGTTGATTTGGTTGGAATCCAAGAACATGGAGAGGGGGGGGGGGGGTGAATCAGTGTTCTATCAGTAACACAATATTTTAACCTTTTATAACATACACATATAAACCAGTAAATGAAGAAAAATATAATATGAAGTAAATAAACTAGCCACATGAATGAACACCTTAACACAAATTTTATACTTGGAAAACTTCAAAGAGGAAAAAACACGATGGGATTTGTGACCCACAATATTAATTCATTGGCCATATGAAAGATATTACATAGCATGGGGGCCTACACATGTAGGAAGGCACACTACCTAGAGCACACTGCTCAACACAAAAGAGTCTCACTAACTACAAGCTTCTGCTAAAATAAAACAATACTGGTGAACTCACAAAATGCATCTACAATGCCAAAAAGAGTTCTGGTTAAAGCTATGTTCTGTACCAGTTCATAAACCTTGAATCCTTTTACCGGTATCTCCTTTCCTCCAAGAATGCTTTATAAACCATCTGCAGATCATAGTATGATATTACATTCACATACAAATAAACTACATACATATCCTTTGCATTACACAGCTTTTCTACCTTATCATATATCAAAATGACCTAACAAACTGACTTATATACCCTTTACAAATAAAATGCCTTATGTCGGCTTACAATAAAAAAGATATTCAATGTCGGCCCAATAAAATAATTACAAAATAATTTTACAAATAAATTATTTCGTATCTATACTGATGTCAACTTCACTAAAGTGTTGGATGTCACTATCAGTGATGACCCTAAATACTCCAATGTCGGTATCCGCCGGTGTATGCCTCCACATACCGATATATACCGGTATATGCCTTCAATAGAATCTTGTTGCCATAAATGACAACATATGAATCCAATGAGTGTCAATTGCCAACAATCTTCCCCTTTGGCATTGATGGTAACACTCATGTGAAAAATGGATTCCCTGCTAGTTCAACTGAAATGTGAACATGCTCCCCCTAAGATGATTGACTATGTCTACAATATACTCTATCGATATCCTCCTCCTAGGATTACATACATATTTTTCACATAATATACACTCCCCCTTTGGCATCAATGCCAAAGACTGGTGAAAGAATTGAAAGAATAATTACATATTACTTTACCAGAGCTTGACCAATCTCAAAAATTTTGGGTAAGCTTTCTCTAGCAACTGTACATAGGTATCCCAACTAGTTTTGAATGTTCCAGATATGGATAAAATTCCACTCTGTAAATGTGTTAGTGTTTCTTTCTTAGTGACTTCTGCCAGAGTGGGTTTCGCAAGCATATCCATACATTCCCTCTTATGTACACCAAGTGAGTCCAATCTTGGGCTCACCAAACCTCTGAGACTCCTTTCTTTCTGAATGATCTTGTCTCTTTCCTTTTCAAAAGAAAAAACTTGGTTCTCCAAAGTCAAAATTTATCCATCAATGGAAGTTGTAAGTGAAGTTAGTCCATCAAAAGAATTAGCAATATTAGAAATCTTTTCATGTAATTCTTTTAACCTTTGATCTACATTTGTTGTAAGAATCTCTATATAACAAGAGACCCTGTAGATGTTAGTACATTGTTTCAAAGAATTTTCAATAAGTACAAGTTTCTGTTCAACCATCCTCTTCTCTGTCTCAATAATCTGGTCAAAAGCGTCTTTCTTGGCCAGAGTAAATCTTTCAAGTGCTTTCTTGTCTAAAATCTGTTGGAATGATTGAAAGTTTTTAGATATGTGTTATGTCAATACCTTAAGCTTGCTAGAAGGGCTTTCTTCATTTTCAATCATACAATCAGGAATCAATCTATGCAACATTGTTATTGATTGATCTATTATTCCTTTGTCTGCAGATCCCTCCTTTATTATCTTTGGAGTAGCCATCATCATTAGCTTTGTGGGACTCATCTCTGTGATTGATTTCTTCTCAACTTGAGAAGTGTCAATTGCCAAATTTTTTTTAGGAGAATCAACTGTCAGTTCAGTCTCATTTTCCTTTTCTTCCTTACCTTCTCCCAATGTATCTCTTTTCTCATCCTCTATTGCACCGGTGGCTTTTCCACTTGGTGCAGTATCAATTACTATCAGTGGAGTATTATCCATAATATCATCTGTAACCTGTACATTGCCTTGCCCAGATTGTACAAATGTAGTCTCTATCAGTTTAGTATGTACACTCTCAACAGTTTTGGGTTCAACTTCTAGTTCACTCAAAATTTGATCTGAACTTCCCAAAATTCCTTTCCCTTTATATTTGTCCAGAATGGTGGGAGCAGTTGCCTTAGCAAATTCTTCTTGAGAAGTGAGAAAATCAGGATTCTTTTGGAAGAATTTAGTCCAACCATCTCTGGTCTCATTTACTATCTCATTTACTCTACCCATCATTAGGCCTATTTGTCGGGTTTTGCTACTAAAGACTATTCTATTAGAAACATCTATACACCTTTTCATTTCCTCATTATTTATAGAGCCGCACATACTCAAAAGTTCAACTTCTTTAATTTCCTTGTCCCTCCTGATTGCATCTAATCTCCTTGCATCTAACTTATTATACAATAAGGGAATTTCCTTCAAAATCTCTACCAAAGCCTTCTTATATATGTCTAAATATAACAATATTGCATCTTCTATTTCATTTTTCTCATTATCTTTTAAGTCTTCATAGAAATTTGACACATCCTTCAACATTCCATCTTTAGTTATCTCATCAATCAATTCTGCACAAGTCATTGGGGGGATGATGGTAACAATGCCATATTCAATTGCTTCATCTATCACACTCTTTTTCTTCTTTCTATGGGTTGAAGGAGCGGATGGAGTAGGATGCCTCTTCTTTGTTGGAGGTGTGGGTGAATTTGTTACCTTTCTTATTAGCTTCCTCCTAGGTTCCACATTCTTCTCCTCTACCAGAGGCTTGTCAACTTTCTTCCTTTGTACCCTTTTGAAAGAAAGAGGTTGATTATCCTCTAGATCAGAGTCAGAAGTGATAGAAGAAATAAAAGTCTCACACCTCTTCACCTCAAGAGCACCTGTTGTTGTCGGTTGATCTACCGGTTTAGATCTAGAACCTAGTTTTGTATCTATCCAATGAATTACATCCTGAACAAATGCATACATTTTGTCTATCTTCTTTTCTCTTCTTTTCTTATTGAAGCCAATCTTAACCTCAAGAGCCTTTTGTCTTGTAGTGTCAAAGTGTTCAACCTTATCATCCAAAGGAGCATCAATCAACATTTTATCATATAACTTCAAGATACTTTCATCAACCTCATAACCCAGTTCAGTGACCCATATATTTCTAGGCTCCACTACTTCCATCAGTGTTCATCTATTTTTACCATGAAGCAAATATCAGTGGATTATTTCTCCACAATGTGTTTGGAGATTATCTCCCTCAGTCTCATGTTCTCCTAAAAAGTTTTGAAGTATCCTTAAAGCTTCTCATCCTTGTTACTACCAAGATTGGTGATTGCTTCTTTGATTTGCAGACCTACCAGTATGTCATGAACCCAACACTTCTTTCCCAAACCTGATAGTTCATTCATGAAGTACAACATCAAACAGACAATAAGATTGCCAAACTAGAAAGTTCCTTTCTTAACACCTTTTAGCTTTCCAAGATTAATCATTAATTCACTCCTTAACCATTCACACAAGTCATACTTTTCATTATTCTTTATCATCTGGTGTGCAACATGGATGTAAGAACTGGCAACAAAGTTTAATTAACTTGATTGAGTTACCTTGTAGCTAATAATCATGCTAGAAAATTTAACATCAATGTCTGTGATGGTGCTGGCCCTCATAGATTTTCCATCATGGGTTGCACTGGTGAGCTTCTCAACCATAGTGTTGGAGATCTTCTTTACTAGTTCTTATCCAACTTTGGGTAACCTAGTGACTACCTGAATAGCTTCTTTAGTAATCATGTGGGGCCGGTCCAGCCAAATAAATTCATTATGGACCCTTCTTAGAACATATCTTATCACTTCATCCTTGAATTCTAGTATGTATAGGATTCTGGTTAACCCTAGATCCTCAATGATTTGATATTCCGACTTGATTGCTCTGGAGCTGCCTAGTATTAAAGATTGATACTGTATACACCTAAAAATGGTCTCAAGATAATTAATTAAATAAGAAATTATCTAATTAATCCCCCATCTTAATTTAATTGAATTCATTAGCAATTTGATTAAATTCTCCCTTTCATCTACTTATTAATAAATCTAAGGATTTATTTAATAGGTTCATTTCAATAGTCACCTTTGATTAATTAATTCAAATTAGTTAATCCTCCCCCCATTTCGATCAATTATTCTAATCTCCTAATTAATTAAAATAAATCAATTTATGTGTTGTTGAAAATTAATTAGTCTTTTCCTATTATTTGAATTTTTAAGTTCAAATTACCCACATGCCTCCTAACTTCTAACCAGCTAACCTAACCATCCCTCTAACCTAACCCATTCCACCTAACCTTGGGTTTAGCTAACCCTATCCTATCTTGCACATTCTAACCCCCTTATCCTAACCTCTTATGGTGTGGATATTCTTCCCTTCAGACACATGGCACTTTGGCCACATGTCTCCTCCCTGATACACTTGCCCTCTCATGAGAAAGGCTCCTTGACACTTGTCACCATGTATATTACAAGTGCCCCTTCCTCCAACCTCTTCTCCAACCCCCTCCAATTTCACCCTTAATATCTTTAGACTCAATCTTGACTGTTGATTCCTGCCACCTCACCCCTGGCCTTGGAAATCCTATAAATATCCCCCATTTTGGAGCACAAAGGATCCCATCTCATTATTAATTTAGGTATTATTACTATAGACATATCATTTTAGCATTGTTATTATTGGAAATTGCATCTTAGATTTAGCTTAATTTGATCATTTTCTAGCATAATTGTTGAATCATGTAGCTTAATCAATCTCTTTTCTAGCTTAATTTCATCATCATAGCTTAATCATGCATATCTTTAGCTTAATTTGTCTCTTGGATCAATCTAGCTTAAGAAATCTCATCTTTGCATATCATTATTATTTCAAATCCTCTATCTAGGTGTAGTCAAGTCACTAGGATTGCTTAGCCATATCTGAGAGAAAATCCATACTCGCATCTCTTAGGAGGCGATAGGTCACTTTGTCATGGTTCATCTTTCATTTGCTTCTTATTTGCTAACCATGCTTGTAATGATCTATTGAGTGTTTGTGTTGCAGCAGCAGGTATCACACTTCATAGGAACGACATTTTGGTGCCCATTATGGGGCTGGAAATCTCATTTTTGGCCTCTTAACATCATCAATTTTTCAATCTAGAAGGTTTCTGGCCGGGTCTGATTCAAAATTTTGTATGAGTTCCTTTGTGTCCTCATACAAGAAGGTGAGAATTGTCGTACAAAATTCTGCTTTTGTGTTTTCAAAATAGATTACATTTTAGGGTTTTCATGCTTCAATTTGATTATTACTAATGCTAACCCTAGTCTATTTGTGAGTTTTTCTATAGCCTAACTAGTTTTTGCAGGACGATTGTCAAAGATTACATTTTTCAAAGCTTCATTTTATCCAATCATCATGACTACTAACGTGTCTATTTTGCAGGTTGCCTAGGAAGACTCAACCAAACTTTATATCTTCTTTAAATTTTCTAGGCACACTTGTTTTCGCTAAAGGAAATGAACAAACATGTCTTATGTGTTTTGATGATAGGCGAGTATGATCTCACCTTTCTTAGGTGATCAAAAAGCCAGACTCATCTTTTTCTTTCAATAGTGCATATCTTTAGTGGGCCTTCCCTCTCAAGGAGCCTATAAGGCCAAAGTCATTAAGGTCGGTGAGAGGGGAACTGTTGGGAAATGAACACTCCAATGAGAGATTGTAGGTGATTGAAGGTTTTTTCATTGATGGAAACCTTGCAATCATATGATACCGGCAAGTCAAAGATACCAGCACTGGCACCGACAGACTGACTCTACACCACCATACAAAACACTGACAATGAAAGGAAAGATACTGGTACCCTGGCCAATGGGAATTTTGTGTATAATGTATTTTGTAATTAATTGTAAAATCATTGTAAGCCAACATGGTGAGTTGTAATATGACTCATATATGTTTGAGATCATTGTAGAACATTTTGTAATAAGGTGATAGGCAAAATTATGCAGACCTAATATGTAAATTATAGGTTAAGGGTTTATGTATGAAGCAGAGCTAAAACCAGTATTGGATCTGGCATAGCAGATGCTATTTTGAAGCAGTACAAGACATTGGATTTGCATAATCCATTTTTTAAGTCAGTGAGACTTCCCATTTTGTAATTGAGTAGTGAGCTCTAGGCACTTGGCCTTCCTGCATGTGTAGGCCCCTATTGTAAGAGTAGTATTCACTTATTGGCCAGTAAGCAAATATTGTGGGTCACAAATCCCATTGAGGTTTTTCCCACACCGGTTTTCCTTGTTAAAATACTGCGTTATGGTGTGCTTCTTATGTGGTTGTTGTTATTCTTGCTTATTGCATTATTTCTGGTTTATTGGTACACAGTATTGATATGCATTTCATGTTTTAATTCAAGTAAATTCATTAATCGGTAAGATATTGATTCACTCCCCCTCTCAGTATCTTTGGGAATCCAAACAATTGGTATCAGAGCCTAGTCCTCTATTTTCAGAAGCCTAACAGCTTGAGGAAGATCTTGACACTGGTAGAGATGGAAAAATTGATGAAGCAATTGGAAACAGCTCTTTCAGACTATGATACAGAAAAATTGAAGAATATCAAACTTGAAGACGACCTAAAGGCTACACAAGATATTATTCAAGCCCTTCAAGAAAATCTTACCATTGCAAGAAACAAGAGAAGAGAACTTTGTGAAAAGATGCAAAATGAGAATGATGAAAAGGAAACCCTTAGTGATTTGGTAAGCAAGCTAAAACAAGAAAACACTACTACAAAGAATGAGATGCAGGATATGACTATGATATTTTACAAAGAAATTGAAGATAGGAAGAAAAATGAAGAAGAATTAACTAGAAGACTGAATGATGCTGAAAATACAAATACAAGACTTAGTCATGAAAATGATATGTTAAAGACAAATTTGATGCATACACAAAATGACTCAAATGAACTCATGAGATAGAAAGGAATCTTGGGAAGAGAACTAGCTGCTGCAAATCAACACAAGGAGAAATTCAAGAAAAGTTTAGAAGAACTTGGTGACATGTTGAAGAATCAGAAACCTAATGGTGATACAAATGGCCTTGGCTTTGAAGTTGGTGAATGCTCCGGTACTACAAACACACATGATCATAGAAAACCGGTAAGACAAACATATGCTTATAAATTTAATGGCAAATGCTTTAAATGTAACAAGTATGGTCATAGAGAAAATCAGTGTAGATCTAGAAATTATCAGAACACTAATGCACCCACCGGTCAATGTTCTAAATGCAACAAAATTGGTCATAATTCAGAGAATTGCAGAATGAATGTAAGATGTTATGTTTGTGGAAGATTTGGACATTTATCTAATCAATGCAGAACACAAACCAGCATAGGATATGGGAAAGCTATTCAAAAAAACAATGTGACTTGTTATGCTTGTAACAAAATTTGATATATTGCAAAATTTTGTAGAAGTAAGGCACCACCGGCAAATAATAAAGGTCCTAGCTTGAAAGGTAAAAAAAAGTTGAAGAGGTAAAGAAAGAATTCTCAAAACAATGGATCAGAAAGTCAGATTAGAATGTTGATGGGAATACTCCTCCACCGGTAGAATAGAGTAACACTTCACCGGTAGGAGACTCTTCATCTAATTGAAGAAAATTCCTTTGGGGGTTTAGCAACATAATGAAAAACATGCTATTATTCCCTCGGTTGATGGTGAGAAGTTGAAATTACTTCTATACCGATAGATGAGTTAAGTTGTGACTTAACTAGCAAGCATTAAATATGGTAGGTGAAGAAAATAACATTATAAAGCAAGTGATTTGGCTCCATTTTCATTTCACCAAGAATTCAAGTCTTTGAGAGCATGAAAATTCCCAAGCGAAGGTATCTCAAGCGAAGAAGTGAAGCGGTCCATCAAATCATTCATCCCTAAGGCAGATTTAAAGTATTTATAGCTATGGCATCTTCATCCATCCTTAAATTTATTGCAAACCCTACTGTTGTTGAAGTAATTAAGCACCCTAGACCCATATTCCAGTTAGTTCCCAAAATTGTGAAGAAAGATGATAACTTAGGTGCATTTTCTCAAATACCTAAAGGGGTAGTATATGATGAAGACCCTAGGATGTATATTCATTGTCATATTGATGAACTAGGTGATGAGGAAATTAAGAATATGTATAAATCTATAATTTGTGATGAATTTGGAAATGTCAAGCCTGAACATAAGATAATTGAAACCCTAAGTTTCACTAAAATTCTTAGTATCCTGGATTTCTCCAAGGATATCATAAGGATAGTATTAAGAAGGGTACATGGTGAATTTTTCTAGTTGGACTCAGTTCATAAAATTACCAAAGAGGCAGTAAAGGCTGTAACAAGGTTACCCTCCACCGGCAACAGACCTGACAAAACAAAGAAGGTCTCAAATGACTTAGTAACAAGCCTAATTGGTGCAACATTTGATAAGAGATCCTTAAGGGTAAAACGATGTGAAGGATATAAATGTTAGATTTATCAGTATGATCTTAGGTTATAAGGCTACACGTGTAAATAGGTTGAACTCAGTTTCTAGCCTATGTATAAAGAGTGCCTATGACATGGTCAATGATAATGCAAGGATAGATATATGTGAACATCTAGAAGATGAGTTGATAGACAATTTAGGAAAGATTAAAAAGGATAAGAAAGGTACATTCAGATTTGGAAACTTACTTGTTTGTCTAATGCTATATATAACAAAACAAGTACCCAATATTGGTCCTAGAGACTTTGGATTTGATATACCGGTAGGTAAACAACTATCAGATTTACTGAATAACATGGGAGAGAATAGGGAGAAGAACCTAAATGAGTATTTTCAAGCATTGAAGACCCGAATGAAATCTAGAGTAAGACTATCACAAGCTATTGTGGATAAGTATCAAAAGGAAATCTATTTTGTGATTAAGAAAGATGAAATTTGGATGGAGATTGTTATCCCAAGAACCATCTGGGTTACTGAAATGGGGTATGAGACTGATGATAACATAATAGAAACATATGCAAAAGCCCTCCTTGAAGCACCCAAGGAACCTACTGAGGAAGTTTTTGGAAATGCTGAAACAATAGAGAGTCAAATTCAATCAAAGAAAATGGTTAAGAAGGTTGAAGCAACTGTAAGAAAAGGTACTCGGCAAGCAAAAACAATAAAGGAAGATGTGTTAAAACAAACTGGCATAAGTGAAAGTGAGTTGGAAGCTCCTCAACCAGAAACTCATAATTCACCGGTTGGAACCTCCTCTGAAAGTGACATACTTGCAGTGTTCAAGAGAGTTGAAAGGAAAAGGAAACCTTCACTGACACCCACTCCTACACCAAAAAGAACAAGATAGAAGCAACAAGCAGTGAGGCTCCCAGCAAAGAAATTAACTCCAAAGAAAAAGATGACTCCCAAGAAGAAAAAGACAAAACAAGTCATTGCCCCAATAGACAAACTTCTTGATGAAATCATAGAGGATGGTAAGTTGAAGAACATTAGCAAACTGTATGATACATTATCAGCTGATGATAAGGAAAGAATAGAGAACAGTGTAATTTTACTCTTGGATATATACAAGAAATTTTTAATGCAAATTGTTGATGAAATTCCAAATGACTTGTATAGGAGATTAGAAGCTAGAAGGTTATCTATTATTGATTTGGATAAAAAGATTAAAATTCAAGATTTACTGGTAGTACATCTAGTTAACTCACCTGATGAAATAGACAAATTAATCAGTGAGGCTAACCAGACAGTATTCTCTACTGCTCGCTGACATGTAGCATTAATGGTTGTTAGAGTAAAGGAAGTTTCTGAGGAAACTACTGATGGTTGGGATATTTTCTTTGTAGAGAAAGAAAAATAAGAAGAATTCCTCAAACCTAAAACCATCAAAGTATATCAAAAAGATAGGGATAAAGGAAAGGGTAAGGTAGGTGGACCTCCTAGTATAAAGATAACTGATAACTTACCCCCACCATATTTAGATACTCCACTAGTAGACACTACTGACAATCAATCGGCAACTGAGAGTATGGATACACCACATGAGGATACAAATCTTGATTCTGAGGTGCTATATACAATGAACATTGACACTCAGGAAGTCAATATTATGGTGGATAAAGAATCAACTGAGAAGACAAATATGGAAAAAGAGCCACCAATAGGCAATGTTGAAATTGAAAACATCAGAATTGTGGAACAACAACAAATGGAAGAATCAATTGGTACCCCGGACACTGAAAAGGAAAAGACCACATATGTGCATACTAATGTATCTACTGAGCCACCAGCAACTACTAAAACTAAGAAACCAACTTAGTCACTGGCACTAGGTAGCATAGAGGTAAACAAAGGAAAACTAGCAGTGGACACCATAGAGAAACAAGTAGAGCAATAGGCTCCTTCAAAGGTACAAGTACAAGCACAGGTATAGATAGATACAGTGCCACCGGTCCATACTGAAAAACCTAAAACTTTGCTTGTGGAAATGCAAACTCAGAATGACCTACCAGAGGTCGAATCAAGCAAGGAAATTACCACAACTGACAGCAAGGCTATTGTGAAAGTAGTTGGACAAACATCTAGTACTTCTATGGTAGAATTCAGACCTACAAATATAACAGAGGTCTTATTGGATTCAATAAAGAGGATAGAGGATTGCAATGCACAAGCCTATAAGGCTATTGATGATACAATACCAATTCTTAAATTGATTGCACCAAAGTGCACAATGGATAATAAAGATTCTTTAGGACAACTAGACACATTGTCTAAGTTCATCACCAGTAACCTAATCACTGTTGATCAAATAAATGAGGATACATTTAAGGAAAGAATGATAAAAGAAAAAGAAAAATTCTTTATGGAAATTGTCAGTAAAAACAAAGAGGAAATGGATAAACATTTATCGAAACTCAATGAAATCATTTTTGACGTCAAGAAAATGTATAGGGACACTTGTAAAATGGATGTATTAATAGAGGATCTTGACAAAGAAGTCAGAAAAGAACAAGAAAAGATAAACAACATTGTTGACAATCTAATTGGAACATCAGACTCATTTTTGGAATTAGAAAAGAAAATTGTAGAGCAGGAAGAGAAAATCAAGAAACTGGAAAATGAAAAATAGAGAATATAGGACAAGGCAAAGGACTTAAAATGCAGACTTAGTCCAAGACTAGAGTGTCTCATTTCCTTGAGAAAAGAAATATCTTAGGCTCTGGTTCCCAGACTGAAGACACTGGAAGAGAAAATGCACATACTCACTGGTACAGTGTAGAGAACACAAAAGGAAATAAAAGATAGTAAAACCTTTAGTGATGGCATAAATTTGATTTTGATAGATATTTTTTAGATTGTAACCCACTAGTTACAAGAATTCCAGTAGGACTCCACTAACAGCGAATGACAACCTTTGTCATTGATGTCAAAGGGGGACTAGAGGCAATGAGAAAAATCCAGAAGTAGATATCATCAGCTTAGGGGGAGCACATATTTTTGATAACACAATTTTTTTTTGGTAAAACAATTTTGGCAAACCTTTTTTTTGGATTTTTGAATTTTTCTCATGAGTGTTGCCATCAATGCCAAAGGGGGAGATTGTTGGCAAATGCACACTCTAATGAGAGATTGTAGGTGATTGAAGGTTTTGTCATTGATGGCAACCTTGCAATCATATGATACTGGTAAGTCAAAGATACTGGCACCAACACTGACAGATTGACTCTACACCAGCATACAAAACACTGGTAGTGAAAGGAAAGATACCGGCACCCTGACCGCTAGGAATTTTGTGTATAATGTATTTTGTAATTAATTGTAAAATTATTTTAAGCCGATATGGCGAGTTGTAATATGACTCATATATGTATGAGATCATTGTAGAACATTTTGTAATAAGGTGATAGGCAAAATTATGCAAAACTAATATATGAGTTATAGGTTAAGGGTTTATGTATGAAGCAAAGCTAAAACCGGTACTAGATCTGGCATAGCAGATGCTATTTTGAAGTATTACAAGACATTGGATTTGCATAATCCATTTTGTAAGTCAGTGAGACTTCCCATTTTGTAATTGAGCAGTGAGCTCTAGGCACTTGGCCTTCCTGCATGTACAGGCCCCTATTGTAAGAGTAATATTCACTTATTAGCTAGTAAGCGAGTATTGTGGGTCACAAATCCCACTGAGGTTTTTCCCACACCGGGTTTCCTCATTAAAATACTGTGTTATGTGTGCTTCTTATGTGGTTGTTGTTATTCATGCTTACTGCATTATTTTTGGTTTATCGGTACATAGTATTGATATGCATTTCATGTTTTAATTTAGGTAAATTCATTAACCAGTAAGATATTGATTCACCCTCCCTCTTAGTATCTTTGGGAATCCTAACAAGAATAACCCAAGTGGGAACAACTAACACCAAGTACTCCAACCCACTATAAAATAATTGTTATTTGATGAAAATCAAGTCAATGACAGTGCTCAGGAATAGCTCTCCTTCATACCTTCGGGTATATCAAACCTTGGTTTTCAAGGCTGGGAGACCTCTTAATTGATTTTATACTCGACATGCCGAATGGATCCCTTACTAGTTCTGATTAAAATTAGAAGCAACCTGATTCACCTTCGAAAGTGGGATAATCTTTGTGCAAGAGAAATAGTAACTCTCCCAAGACATTTGCCATATTGTTCCCCCATTAGAATTTGGAGTCGGTTAATACGACATTGAGAATCCATTGCATGAGACTCAACGAACATATTCTGATTAGCTATTGGGTGTGTACCTAAGTTTGCAAGAAAAGGTTTTCTCTCTCAGCCAACTTCCTTAGGTAGCATGTTGTTCTTGAGGTCACTTATCATATCACGCATTTGTTGTGTCTTCATCCCTAAAATAGAAAATTAGACATCTAAAAAATTGGAAAATAGAAGCAAAACATCAAACTTCATTCATAAAAAAATATGTCCAAACAAAGTTTTTGTCTCTATTTTGTCCTCTATTGTACGAGTTTTTTAGTTAGTCGTATGAAGCATCTAGTTTATCATTCGGTCCAGTGGGAATTATCGTACGAATCATCTTAGCAAAGAATTTTGTGTCATCTTTTGTCATCTAGTTCTATGAGAAAGATCATACGATTTTATGTCTTTTATCATGCGAAATTTTTGGTTTGTCATATGAGCCTATCTAAATTGTCATTCGAGGTTGTATAAGGTGTTGTACAAATATATGTCTCTATCTATCCAGAACTATCTTCTTGCATGTCTTTTTCAGATTTGTCATATTTGCTTGGTTAGTTTATGGTTAGCATAAACACTCAATATCTATCATTATGTGCTTAGATCATCTTCTTGGTTTGCTTGGTCAAGTTATCATCTGTCAAATCGGATTCTAGAAATAGACACCTCAAGATTTTCAAGTATTCACCTTCAAAAAGTTCAAGATCTAACATCTCAAAGTGCATTATCACCCTCTTTGATAAACTGATCACTCAAAATATAGTTTCTCATCAGGATCTATCATCCTCTATCATGAAACTACAATGTTTGGTCAGGATAACCTTGTCCCACATCATAGGATATATCATTCCTATTGAACTTGTTTTTTATCAAAATCATCATCATTGCACTCCAAAAATGAAGATCAAAAAACTTGCAAACTTTTAAACACTTGAATCATCTTTTTGTGTCATATCATTTTATCACATTTACATTGACAGTTGATCACTTATTGAAACAACATTTAGACAATCGAATCCTTGCACAATATCTAACACACGTGTATTCCCATTTTAACTAGGGCTCAGAGATGAAAGATTGGAGAAACAAAAACAAAAACATTCGGAATAGCTAAAGATCATAGAAACATGGCATACCAAAGAAAAATACAAGAAGAAGACATAACAAGCCAACATATCAGAGCAATCAAACAAGTCCAAAATCAAAATCCAACTATGTCAAAATCTCACAAGAATTCAAATACATCTCCAAAGAAAGGCAGCTCTTTTATACAACTCTTAAAGAGATCCCTAAAGGATTTTGCTAAAGAAAATCAAAATCGTGCACCTATGTATAGCAATGGTTCATCCCCCCATAAGAAAATTGACTCTCCAAGGGCATCTATTCCTACACCTCTTAAAATCTTGCAAGAATCTTCCAGAGCATCCTTACCAAACAATATACCCATCAAACCTATTTTAGAGGATCCTATTCAAAGTCCATCTCCTTCATATCTAAGCATTGATTCCTTGCAACATCCTCATAATTCTTCCTTTAAAATTGAAATCCTCATTCATAGAACACTCGTTCAATGTGTCCTAATAGATGGGGAGCTGGCTTAAACATTTACTCATTGAGTCTTGTCTGTGCTCTAGGTTATTCAGAAGATGTCGTTTATCCCCAGAAAAAGATCAGATTCAAAGCATATGATGAAGAAGAGCATTCCTCTAAAGGAATTGTGGTATTACCCATCAAAGTGGGACCTTTACAGAAAGACAAAGCATGCCAAGTTCTAGACTTGGACTTATCATATAGCATACTCTTGGGAAGACCATGGATACATGACAAACAGGCTATTCCATCAACATGTCATAAGTGCTTGAAATTTCCATACAATGGGCAGGAAATCATGATCTCAGAAAACTCAAATCCATTGCAGTGTTGTAGCAATCTAAAACCAGCTGAAGAGGTCATTGTTCCACATAACAGAGAGGTGGCATATTCAAGCACACAATCCAAGGAACAATCATTTACATCAATTTTTTCAAGAATGGAAAAACAAATGTGTTGGAAAATGCACACTCCAATGAGATATTGAAGGTGATTGAAGGTTTTGTCATTGATGGCAGCCACACAATCTTATGACACCGATACACAGACCAATGGCAGTAAAAGGAAGTATACCAGCACCCAGGCTGACAGGAATTTTATTTATAATATATTTTGTAATTTATTGTAAAATCATTGTAAGCCGACTTGGCAAGTTGTAAAATGACTCATATATGTATGAGATCATTATAGAACATTTGTAAAGAAGAAGCTAGGAAAAATAAGGTAGACCTAATATGTGAATTATAGGTTAAGGGTTTATGTATGAAGTAGACCTAAAACCAGTACTGGATCTGGTATAGTAGATTCTATTTTGAAGCAGTACAAGACATTGGATTTGCATAATCCATTTTTGTAAGTCAGTGAGACTTCCATTTTGTAATTGAGCAATGAGCTCTAGGCACTTGGCCTTCCTACATGTGCAGGCCCCTATTGTAAGATTAATATTCACTTATTGGCCAGTAAGTGAATATTGTGGGTCACAAATCCCACCAAGGTTTTTCCCATGCCGATTTTCCTCATTAAACTACTATGTTATGGTGTGTTTTCTTGTGGTTGTTGCTATTCTTGTTTACTGCACTATTTCTATTTATCAGTAGACAATATTGATATGTTTTTCATGTTTTAAATTGAAGTAAATACACAAATCGATAAGATACTGATTCGCTGCCCCCCCCCACTCTTAGTATCTTTGGGAATCCTAACAAAATGCAGCTAAGAGATCAAGGGAATGGAGAATATTTGCTATCATGGAAAAAAAAACAAGAGAAACTTGAAATTGAAAGGGAAGAAGAATATGTAGGTGTTGATATAGTTCACATGTATGCAAGACAAATGTTAGGAACTAGCCCACTTTTATCACAATCACATTTGGTTGACTTGGACTTAATTGAGGACAATGAGGAGCTACTTGCATGAGGTCATTCTGACAAGAGTATCATTCTAGACATGGAAATACATATTGAAAGTTTTGACATCTCTATCATGACCCCTAATATCTTTGAAACAATTGAACATGAGGATCCTTTATCCTTAATCCACCCCAAACTTATTGACTGGGAAAATAAAGGACATACTACCATTGATACCTTTCCTAATGACCATGCCATATCTGTATATCTTAATGCAATCAAACCCACAACGACCCTCACTAGGAATTTCAACAATGCATCTTCCAGTCAAGTGGGTGCCAAATCTCCTAGTTGCAAAAAGAAAAATAAAGAAAACAATATTAGGTCTAATGTTGAAAATTATTTCTTGGCAACATTAGATCAGAAAAAAAGTAAAAAGAAAGGATGCATCTAACGGTGAAAACCTCCTTGAGGCATCAAAAGATGGGAGATTTGACACTTTACCTGAGTAATATCAAGAAAGGTCATCAATTTTGATCGAATGAACAAAGGCAGTTAACATTGGAACAACAGAGCAACCAAAGATCCTACATCCAGCAACTTCTCTATCAGAAGAAGAAATGCAACAATATATGAAATTCTTCAAATGACGACAAATCAATTTCTCTTCGTCATATGTAGACATGCTAGGATTGGATCCAGAGCTTATTATGCATCACTTAAATGTTAGTCCTGAAGCCAAACCAGTTAAATAGAAATTAAGGAAGATGCATCCACATATCGCTCTCCTGGTCAAAGAAGAACTAAAGAAATTACTGGATGTAGGATTCATCAGACCTATAGCATATCCTCAATGGGTATCCAATATCATTCCTATTTCAAAACCAGACAAAAGTATCAGAATATGCACAAAATTCATAGATCTTAATAATGCATGTCCAAAAGATGACTTTCCTTTGCCTAACATTGACATCATTGTAGATTTAACTACTGGACACTCCATGTTTTCTCTAATGGATGGTTTCTCTGGATATAATCAGATTAAAATAGCACCTGAAGACCAAGAAAGGACAACTTTCACATGTCCATGGGGTACTTTCTGCTGGAACATCATGCCTTTTGGACTAAAGAACACAGATGCTACATATCAAAGAGCTATGACAATGACATTCCATGACATGATGCATACATTCATGGAAGATTATGTAGATGAGATCTTGGCCAAATCATATAATAGAGAAGACCATATAGGAATACTAGAAAAGATCTTTGACAGGTTAGAACAGTATAAGCTATGGCTAAATCCTAAGAAATGTGCCTTTGGTGTCACTTCAGGCAAGCTATTGGAACACATTGTTTCAGCTAGAGGTATCAAAGTAGATCCAGGTAAGGTCAAAGAAATCATGGAAATGAAATCTCCCAAGAATATTAGTCAACTCAAATAACTCCAAGGAGGACTATAGTCAATCAAAAGATTTTTTTCTCAGCTGGCAGATAAATGTCAACCATTTACTCATCTATTGCACAAAAATGTTCATTTCAAGTGGGACCATCAATGTAAGGATGCATTGAACAATACCAAGGCATATCTCATGCAACCACCTATCCTAATGTCACCAATTTTGGGAAAGTCATTGTTACTCTATGTATCGACCACCAAGGTATCATTAGGAGTTCTGCTTGCACAACAGGATGATGAAGGAAAATAATGAGCCATCTGCTACATTAGTAGAACACTAGTAGGATACGAGATCAACTATTCTCCAATAGAAAAAGAATGCTTAGCGGTAGTTTTTGCTTCTCAAAAATTAAGAAACTATCTACTATCTCACTCCATCAAGTTGATAGCTAAAATCGATCCATTGAAGTATTTACTCCGCAAGGAAACATTAACAGGAAGATTAGAAAAATGGATCATGATTCTAAGTGTGTTTGATAATGAGTATGTAGATAGAAAATCTATCAAGGGGAAAGTCATTATAGACCAACTTGCAGAGGCACCACTTCAAGATGATCATCCTTTACAGATTGAGTTTCTCGATGTTGATATCCTAACAGTCACAACAAAAACATGGCAATTATACTTTGATGGTTCATATACATAGCATGGATCAAGAGCAAGTATTCTATTCATCACACCACAAGGTCATACAATTCCAAAAGCATACAGATTAAGCTTTCCATGCACCAACAACATAACAGAATATGAAGCTTTGGTTATGTATCAAAATGGCTATAGAATGGAACATTACACAACTTCAAGTCTTTGGAGACTCTAAACTCATCATCAATCAAATCAATGACAATTATCAAAAAAAGGATGAAAATTTAATGTCTTATAAGAAGATGGTTGATGATATTAAGAAATAATTTGTAAAAATAAATTTTCAGAATATTCCAAGGAATGACAACAAAGCAATAGATGTCCTGGCTACACTTGCTTCTCTCCTTTAGACACAGGAAAATCAGTGGTGTTATGAATTCTTGGTGGAAGAGTTGTTTTACCTTGCTCATAATTATCCTGATTCCCAAACTATCTATCACCTTGTTGGGCATGATTTCTCCCATTATGGCCAAACTTACACATACCTGAAAGATAACACCTTACCTCCTAACTTATCAAAAAACCAAAAGAAAAAATTTATTCGCCAATCCTCCCATTATACTCTTGTCATGGATACCCTTGTTAAACGAGGTCTAGATGGTACTCTTTTAAGATGTCTTGAACAAGAAGAATCTGAGAAGGCCTTAAATGAAGTCCATAATGACATTTGTGACACTAATTCAAGTGGTCTTACCCTTTCAAAAAAATTCATACGCTTGGGCTAATATTGGCCAAATATGGAACGAGATTATTTTTAGATAGCTAAAACATGCAAACAATGTCAGATCCATGGAAATTTGATTCATGCACCAAAACAAGAACTTCATTCTTTGGCAACATCTTGGCCTTTCTACCAATGGGGTCTTGATCTTGTAGGAAAGATAAATCCTTCTTCATCTAATGGTCACAAATTCATTCTTGTAGCTACAAAATATTTCACAAAATGGATTGAGGCAGTACCTCTCATCAATATCACAGGAAAACAAATTGTTGCATTTATCTTGAGCTATATCATCTGTCGCTATGGAATACTTATGACCATTATCACAGATAATGGGCACCCATTCAAGAATCAGGATGTCCAAGAACTATGTGAGAAATTCAAGATCCAACACATGTTTTTCACACCCTACTATCCAAAAGGGAATGGGCAAGCAGAAGCATCAAATAAAACTATTTTGAAAATCCTTAAAAAGACAGTGAATGATGCTGGAAGAGATTGGAATATTCAATTAAACCCTGCTTTATGGGCCTACCATACTAGTATCCGTACACAAACAGGTACCACACCTTTCTCTCTTGTCTATGGATCAGAAGCAATATTGCCAATAGAAGTAGAGATACCTTCTCTACAAGTATCATTAAAATGTCTTATCCTAGATGAAGAACAACAAGTGTCTCAATTGCAGGAGTTAGAATTAATCCATGAATGAAGACAAAATGACTTTGATCATTTAAAGGTATATCAACAAAGAATGTGTTGTAGTTATAATCATAAGGTCAAACCAAGAACATTTCAAGTTGGGGAACTCATACTCAAAGAAAATCCATGCAACCAAGTAGATTGAGAAAAGAAAGGAAAATTTGAACCAAACTGGTTAGGTCCATTTGTGGTCACAACAATATTTGGGTCAGGAGCATATCGGCTATCAACACAGGAAGGGGATTAGCTTGTGGAACCCATCAATAGAATGCATCTGAAGAAGTTTTATGTCTAAAAAAGAAAAAAAAAGAAAAAATATAGTGAAAAAGCAGAAAAATCCAAAAATAATGAAGAAGTAGAAAATCCAAAAAACAGTGAAAAACAATGAAAAATCCCAAAAAAAATCAAATATGAGAAAAAGTGCAATAAAAATAGATGGTGAAAACCTAGCAAATAGGGGCTATCTGTTTGCTAGCTCTTCCATCTATTATTTCATCCATCCTTCCACTTGCATTTTTTTCCATCATCGTTATTCATATCCATAATAAAGCCTTTGTACATACGCAGGCATCCCGAGTGGCTTCTCGCCATGGTTTGGATCATTGGGTATATCATAATGAATTTGTTTCTAGGCTTGGGGCAAAATCCTACACCTAGCTGGGGGCAAAATGTTTGATCATTTTTAGCTTAATCAAACATGAAGAACAATAGTCAGGCAACTCTTATCAAGTGAAAACTGAGATACATCCAACGTTGAGCACAAGATCAAATTATCAACCATCAAACTATCACATGTTAGTCTAAGCATATCACACACTTTTCAATGGATGATATCTTTTGGATAATGATTTTAGCATGGTTGTTCAATTTTTCTATCTTGATTTTCACTATCATGATTTCTAAGTGACTCCAGGATGTCTCTAACTAGAGGAACAAGGAAGGAACATGATATTTTTCTTGTCTGCTATATGTAAATTAATCATTAATATGTGAAAATTTGTCTAAGGACATGATCGTCGGAGTACCATCAAATACATTTCCAATTTGCGTATTGAAATGGTTAATACTACATGTTTTATGCAATGCAACACTCAGGTCATCTTGGTTCAATTATACCTCGATGCTTGTGATAACTTGCCATATCAAAATCTAGGAAAGTAGTGCTCAGGTCATCATGGTTTAATTATACCATTGATGTTTTCACTCACTTCCCACATTTTAAAAATCATAATGATGACCAAACGCAATAACCCAGTGACTGGTCCTATCGTAGCTTTGCATTTGATCTGTATTTTTATTCACATTTATCTTGCATCTCAATCTTGCATGGGATCCCACATGCTCATTTTATCCAAGGTTAAATCTATCGCATGAATTATCAAGGTATCATCATAAGCATATACGCAATTAGACTGATGACTCATCTCTCTCTAGATATTGTTGACCTAGCCCAAATCTTATGCTTCCCTCTCAACTAAACCAACATTAGCATATCTGAATCTACCTGCAATGTTTTATCAACAAACTGTTAGTTCTTTTCTCAATCAACCTTATCAATTCTATCAATCGATCGCATCTAAATCGATTCTATCATGTCTTATATGGGATGTATCTTTCCTAAAACTAGATATTCTGGTCATGTCTTATACAAGATATATCATTCCCAGACGCTTTGATCATCTTTGTCTTATACAGGAGGTGTCATTCCTGAAACTAGACTGAATCTTGATCTTATCAATCTAATCAATCAAGCTTTATCAATAATCAAGAACCACATCACCGTGATTGTAGAAATTGCATTTTCATCAACCACAGTTGCAGAAATCAAATAATTTCTAATTGGGATATCAATTTCACAAAAAATCACACTCCAAAAATCAATTATCTTAATTGATCTCCCCAGGGGGCATCATCGTACCACAATTTATGAATAAATGTTTGGGGTATCCTATCAAACCAATATCATCATCAAAATGAGATTATTATTTGAATCAACACATCATCACACCTCACTTCAAAGGGGGGCGAAATGTATACACCTAAAAATGGTCTGAAGCTAATTAATTAAATAAGCAATTATTTAATTAATCCCCCTTCCTAATTTAATTTAATTCATTAGCAATTGGATTAAATCCTCCCTTTCATCTACTTATTAATAAATCTAAGGATTTATTTAATAGGTTCATTTCAATAGTCCCCTTTGATTAATTAATTCAAATTAATTAATACTCCCCCCATTTTGATCAATTCTTCTAATCTCCTAATTAATTAAAACATTAATTTATGATTTGTTGAAAATTAATTTGTCTTTTCCTATTATTTGACTTTTTAAATTCAAATTACCCACATGCCTCCTAACTTCTAACCAGCTAACCTAACCATCCCTCTAACCTAATCCATTCCACCTAACCTTGGTTTTAACTAACCCTATCCTATCTTGCACATTTTAACCTCCTTATCCTAACCTCTTATGGTGTGGATATTTTTCCCTTGAGACACATGGCACTTTGGCCACATGTCTCCTCCCTAGGACACTTGCCCTCTCATGAGCAAGGCTCCTTGACACTTGTCACCACAAAGATGACAAGTGTCCCTTCCTCCAACCTCTTCTCCAACCTCCTCCAATTTCACCCTTGATATCTTTAGACTCAATCTTGACTATGGATTCCTGCCACCTCACCCCTGGCCTTGGAAATCCTATATATATCCCCCATTTTGGAGCACAAAGGATCCCATCTCATTATCAATTTAGGCATTGTTAGTATAGGCATATCATTTAAGCATTATTATTATAGGCAATTGTATCTTAGGTTTATCTTAATTTGATTATTTTCTACCATAATTGTTGAATCATGTAGCTTAATTAATCTCTTTTCTAGCTTAATTGCATCATCATCATAGCTTAATCATGCATATATTTAGCTTAATTAGTCTCTTGGATCAATCTAGCTTAATCAATCTCATATTTGTATATCATTATCATTTTAAATCCTCCATCTAGGTGCAGTCAAGTTGCTGGGATTGCTTATCCAAATCTGAGAGAAAATCCATATTCGCATCTCTTAGGAGGTGATAGGTCACTTTGTCATGGTTCATCTTTTATTTGCTTGTTATTTTCTAACCATGCTTGTAATGATCTATTGAGTGTTTGTGTTTTAGCTGCAGGTATCACACTTCACATGAATGAAAGATACATTCCCTTGATTTACTTAGTGCCTAATATTGGAGTTGAGAAAATACAACACCACAGGAGCCCAAATGATCTCTGCAAGCTGAAAAACCTATTACAAGGAGAATCAAGGAAGCAAATCATAGAAGAAAGAAATACATAGAAAATATGCTCAAAAAGAGAGAGCTCAATATTCACAAAAAGTGTGTAATGTAATAATCCTCCTTCTTACAATGAAAAGAAAGAACTCAACCTTTAATAGGTCAAGAAACCCTAAAAGGGAAAACCTAGGTTTGCACATAATAATTAATAAAAGAATTATTTATTATGCACCTAAAGTTATCTTAAGTGTAAAAGAGATAAAGGGAACTTAAATAATTAAACAAATATTGTTTAATTAATCAAGTAAATACCCAAATACTCTAACACCCCCCCCTTAAGCTAGATTGAGGGAGAATCTAAAACCTAGAACAGTTACTGAAAGCATGAAAGATGGGTCCCGACAACAAGGCCTGATCAGGTACCCAAATACAATGAAATCTCTATGAACCAGAGAAATAGAGAAAACCATGTGGGAAAAAAATCTACTCCAAAAAGAGATGGAAAAGAACACCACTAAAGCATGAAATAGATGCAAACATTGTCAAAGAGAAACTCTTGATCTGAAGAACCTCCACTGAAATAGAACATGACTAGGTCAAGAAGACTGTAATCTGTATGAGTGGCCTCAAATGACACTACTTGAATCAGAAGGCAAACAAGGAAAACAACTGAAATCAAAGATACAAATGGCATGAAAACCCAAAGCCTAAAGAGCTGATCAATCAAACCACGGAAGCATTAGAACCAACAGGACAAACTTCCCCATAATGTTGAAGAGGGAGAGGGATAGGTACACTAAAAAGAACAGCCAACAAGAGCTGCATGACGAAGAACCAGGAACATCAAAGGTACTAAAAAAATTACATGGTGTCATGGAAGGAACACTCACTTGACACACAACATGAGGTGAATGTCATGGAAGGAACACTCACTGGACAAAGGCAGATGGCAAACAAAAGGAAAACACCAACCCCCCCATGGCCCTTTATAAGTAGTGTATGTACAACAAGGCACAAGATGTGCAAGATCCCAAGTAAACAATGCATGATGGCACTTTATCTCAGTGTGTTTGCATAAATGAAATGCTACAATGATAATAAGATTGGAAATAGAAAGGAGAACCAAAATAGAGACATCGTACTTAGTGAAGAGATCCTAGGACTTGAAACAACCAAGATATCCACAGAGTGTTGAAAAAGAAAAAAACTAAAGAAAACATGCATGGAGCAAAATATGGAAATAAAACTCATATGGCAGGAAAGTACACAACACACGCTTTTCAAATTTTATTTTTTTTGAAAAACGGAGGTCAGATGCCAATTCTACATCTCCTAGAGTGCAAAAATGAGACCCCACTTTGACTGGAAAAAACACAGTCAAATAGAAAAAATGGAAAAATATACCAACATCATGAGGTCCAGCTTGGAACCAGCTTTCTGACGCCTATTCATTTTTGAAAAAACAACTCCGTATGCCCAAGATATGGCCAAAAAATGAAACCCCCCTTCAAAACAAGAGGAAGGGGTAGTCTGGTGGCAAGGGCGGGCGGAGGTGGCCAGTGGGCGGTGCTCCGGTGGTGGGCGGGTGGAGCCCTGATGGCTGGGTAGTGCTCTGGTGGGCGGGCGGTGGTGGTTGTGGGAGCCAGTGGGGCCAGTAGGTGGCTGGAGCGCTAGCGGGGCCACAGGGAGGTCGGCTAGGAGCTGCAAATGACATGGCCAGGGAGGCAAGGGTCAACAGGGTTGTTGGGGCGGCCGGCAGGGGCTGACGGGGAGCTGCAGCGACGACGGCCAGGGAGCAGGGTCGCCATAAGGCAGGGACCAAAGGATGCAAGCAGGGCCCGCTGTGTCAGCAACGATGGGGCCCGGGCCCGTATTGATGGCGACAATGCTAGACCTACAGCATGGCAGGGGGTCCCACGATACCCTACATACTCTGGGGTTGCTTCCCCCCCCCAAAAAAAATTTTTGCTAAAAAAACCTTCACCTTTTATGAATTTTTTTAAATTTTTCCAATAATTTTTTTAAGCAAAAATCATTCAGCCTACATGCCATAAAAAGACAAAAATTATTGGAGTTGAGAAAATACAACACCACAGAAGCCCAAATGATCTCTTTAAGCTGAAAAACCTGTTACAAGGAGAAGCAAGGAAGCAAATCACAAAAGAAAGAAATACATAGAAAATATGCTAAAAAAGAGAGAGCTCAATATTCATAAAAAGTGTGTAATTTAATAATCCTCCTTCTTACAATGAAAAGAAATAACTCAACCTTTAATAGGTCAAGAAACCCTAAAAGAGAAAACCTAGGTTTGCACATAATAATTAATAAAAGAATTAATTATTATGCACCTAAAGCTGGCTTTAGTGTAAAAGAGATAAAGGGAACTTAAATAATTAAACAAATATTGTTTAATTAATCAAGTAAATACCTGAATACTCTAACACCTAAATACTCCAAGGTGCAGTGAATATAGGCCCTGACATCTTCTACATAAACCACGCCATCGAGAACTCTCTAAAATCTGCTAGTGTAGTCTTCCTTCATAGAAATTTGGGGAACTTCCTTGAAAACAGGCCTAAGCCTATCCTTAACCTCAACAATAGTGGGATTCACAATGAAAGTAGGAGCAAATGATGATCCAGATGTCATTTCAAAGAAATACCTATAAAACAGTCGTCGATTCAATGGTTTTGATTACTTCTTAGATGACTACTGGAAATTATTTGGAATGCCTTTGCTCGTTCTTGATCACCTATGATTCACCTTTTCTTCACTCTAATTTTCTCAAGTGTTGGGTGAGTGAAAATGAGTCCATTTTCCCTTTTTATCAGCGAGTAAACCCAAATTCATTACTGTCATAAATGCTTAGTGATGTACCCTACTAGATGTTGGTTTCACAATTTTAAGCCGGGTAAACGTCCATCAATGATCAATATCACTCTCTAGATCTCTTCCAGATCTCTTCTAGGGAATATGAAATATTTTCAATGAATTTGCCAACCCTTAAGGCATATGCCTTAGTTACCAGTTCAATTTCATGCCAGTGCAGGAATGCTTTGTTCTACTGGTGGAGTTATAGGTGCAGTTATCGGTGTAGTTGCATCTGCACTTGGTTCTTCAGATTTTCTAACCCATCTCTTGGTGTGATCTTGTTGTATTTCATCTACCTTTTTCTTTCCTTTCTCATTTACTTTATCATTTTTAACCAGTGTAGTCTTGCTTCTACCCATTCATTCTTCAATCTTCTAACTTATGGCCATATTTTTTGCAATTTGTACATTGACAAGGAACTAAATTGTAGTTTTGATTTTCTCTATTTATACATTTTCTAGCCATATGCCCAAATTTATTACAAACAAAACATCTACCATTGAATTTGTAAGCATTAGATTGCCTTACCGATTTCCTCTAGTCTGTTGAGTTCTGCATACCAGTTGACTGATCTTCATTTGCACTACCAGAGCTTTCACCTTACACAAATCCAAGTCCTCTATAATCTTCACTTTGCCTTTGTCTTTTGAATAAATCATCCAACTGTGCAACACTAATCTTGAATTTTTCTTTATACTCACTTGTAGTAGTCATAATATCTCTCAGAGTCATCATTTGTCTTTCAAGTTCTTGTTCATTATTCCGAGATTGTACCAAATCAGTTCTCAATAGATTATTCTCATGAGTCATTCTACCACATTCTTCAAAATTGTTCTTCAGAGATACAGCAAGATTTTCTTCCTTCTTCTTTTTGTCCTTAATATCTTTTGATAACCTCATAGTCAGGTCTTGCATTTCATTCTTCATGAGCATGTTAGCTTGACTCAACTTCTGACATTGTTCTTTAAGTGCATTTTTCTCTTCATCATCCTGGTTTTGCAAAAGTTCCTTTCTCTTAGCTTGAGCTGATGATAACCTTTCTTGAAGAACAAGAATGAATTCATTAGCAAAATTTAATTCATCTTGTAGTTTTAAGTTCTTCATCCTTTCAGCATCATAATCCTCAAGTGCCATCTCAATTTTCTTCTCCATAGCTATATTCAATGATTCCAGTTTCAGGATCTTCCTCAAGCTCTTAAACTTCTTTCAAGGTACCAAGCTATGATACCAATTGTTGGAATCCAAGAACATTGAGGGAGGGGGGCGGGGGTGGGGGTGTGAATCAGTGTTCTATCGGTAACAAAAGCTTTTAACCTTTTATAACATACACATATAAACCAGTAAATGAAGAAACATATAACATGAAGTAAATAAACCAGCCACATGAATGAACACCATAACATAGAGATTTTATACGTGGAAAACCTCAAAGAGGAAAAACCACGGTGGGATTTGTGACCCACAATATCAATTCATTGGCCATATGAAATATATTACATAGCATGGGGGCCTACACATGTAGGAAGGCACACTACCTAGAGTGTACTGCTCAACACAAAAGAGTCTCATTGACTACAAGCTTTTGTACTAGTGAACTCAAAAAATGCATCTACAATGCCAAAAAGAGTTCCGGTTAAAGCTCTATTCTATACTGGTTCATAAACCCTGAATCCTTCTACCGATATCTCCTTTCCTCCAAGAATTCTTTACAAACCATCTATAGATCATAGTATGATATTACATTAATATACAAATGACCTACATACATATCCTTTGCATTACACAATTCTTCTACCTTATCATTTATCAAAATGACCTAACAGACTGACTTATATACCCTTTACAAACAATATGCCTTATGTCGACTTATAATACAAAAGATATTCAATGTCGGCCCAATACAATAATTACAAAATGATTTTAAAAATAAAACCTTTCAGATCCAGACTAATGTAGGTTTCATTGAAGTGTTGGATGCCGGTGTCGGTGTCGGTTTCGGTGATGACCCTAAATACTCCAATGTCGGTATCCGTCGGTGTATGCCTCCAAATGCTGGTATATGTCGGTAAATGCCTTCAATAGAATCTTGTTGCCATCAATGACAACATATGAATCCAATGGATTTCAATTACCAATAGATTTATGGTGGAGATGAGCATGTGAAAAAAGATAAAGAAGAAAGCCTAAGAGGCAAGTTTGATGACATGAGGATGATGGAAGGTTAGAACATCACCCAGTACATCCAAAGAATAAAAGAAGTAGTTGGTGGAATCAAAAGTGTTGATGGAATAATAGTAGAATATATAGTAGTAAGTAAAATTCTTATAACCTTACTGCCTATTTATGTTATTAGAGTATCTGCTATCCAATAATTGAGGATAGTCAGCAAAGATAAAGTTACAGTTGATTCATTGATATGAAAGCTTATTGCTTTTGAATTTAATAGCTTTGACAATAGTGAACCTAAAGTAGAATCTACTTTCAAAGCACTAGTATCTAATGCACCAATAAGAAAAGAAAAGAATGTCTATCATAATTATGAATATAGGTCAAGTCATCATGGTGGTGGTAGTGAAGAAGTCGATGATGAACATAACTTGATGGAAATTGAGGCTTTATTGCCAAAAACTTCCTAGAGGCACCGGTAAGTACAAAGGAAAGCTTCCTCTTAAGTGCTTCTCATGTAACAAATTAGGACATATTGCTGCTAATTGTCCTAACAGTGATTGGAAGGAAAATTTTAGAAAGTTAAGGGAAAAGGTGAGAAAAAATGTTTTTAATTAAGGAAAATCAGGTTTTAAGGGACCCGAAACCGCTTACATAACGAAGGATAAGCATGAAAGAAACAAGTGAAGACAAGACACAGATAGAAAAGCTACAAAAAAATCAACAGAAAAACCAGTAGCTAGGGAAAAAGACAGCACAAAGCCAGTGAGAGACTGACAACCAAAGACCAGCATTACATATCAAATAAAAACTTTTATTGACTCCTCTACATTCTTAACCAACAACATCATAGCCTTTTTGGCTTCTCTCAGGTTTTTGTTCTCTTGCTTTAGTAGAATGTCTTTCATCTTTGTCTCTAGATCATAGGTCATCTGCTTGATCCTTCGCCTAGAAATTTGGGGGGTAGAGCTAGAGGTTACCATATCATCAATGATTACCATATCTTTATTCTGTTATTTCCTCTCCAACCAATCCACCAAGGCATTCATATTTTGAGATGATATCCTCAAGACCTCAAGACTATGATTCATAAAATTCTTCAAAGCCTTCTCAGTTTTAGCAACTTGATTGATGATGATTTCATTTTCAACCTCGACCTTATCTTTGGTAGTTCTAATCACATCTTCCAGATGTTTCAAATCTCCTTTTATAATTTCTTTTTCCGACCAGTCTTGCATTTCATCATCCTCTACTTTGCTGGTTTCCACCTCCGCACTCTTTTTCCTAGAATTAGTATCCTTGATCAAATTGTGAATCTTATACTCCAAATCTCTTTGTTTACTTTAAATATTGGTAATATTTTAAATAACCCATTTCTGGAAATTGAAAGATTCCAAAGTACAATTTCAAGTGGCATTCAAAATGGTGTCTATCGTATCCCTTCCCTACTCAAAGCTCACAGATTTAGGGTTAGCTTCCTCCGTGGAATTCTGGGCAACATTCCTGCTATCTGAGACCATAGGGTTAGAATCAAGCTTTTCAGCATAAACATCTCTTTTCCCCTCCTCATCTTCTCCAGCATCCTCTTTCTTCTCACTCTCCACTTCATTATCAGTGTCCTTCCCCTATTCCTCCTCCATACTGGCTTCCACATCCATATCCACTTTATCAGTATCAACCCTCCGTTTTTTATAGATAGGAATGTTAGACAAATCATATTCAGACTTAGAATCATTACTACTATCTGAAATATGAGAATTTGTCACTAGATGATCATCCTTTCTAACCCTAGCTTTTTTCTTCAAGTGTTCATAAATGAGAAGAATAAGACCCTGATGAGCTATGAGATAAGATTTAGGTTTTTTGGCATGGTCAACCAAGCTCTCGTTCAAGGAAGAAGCTAAGTAAAAGGGCAAAGAAATCTTAACCCCCTGGCGGAAATGGTTAAGTATAGCAAAATGATAATTGTTAACTTTTGTAAATGTACCATCAATAGTTGGGAATTCCATCAAAACCTTTAGCATCTTCTGCCAAAAGGACTTTACCTGATGAGGGAGGTAGTAAGAAACTTTGTCTTTCTTGGCAAGCTGAGCCTTCTCATCATCAGTTTTTGGGAAATTTTTTATTGCTTTAGCAACAAACTTTCGATCTCTGTAGAACTTGGTGCCATCCTTCTGTAATCCATTAACTCCACAACCAAATCCTCATCGATCTTCTAGGTCTCCCCAAACAAAGTTACTTTGTTATTGTTCCATCCCTTAGCAAAGCCTTGAGATACCAATTTTTTGCTTCCATGCAACTTTTCCATATATTCTGTGAATCCATGTCTATGGAGCCTCCTCCACACTTTCCACTCACTTTTCTAGTTCTCACAAATAGAGGGCTCATTCCAGTTTAGGTTACCTCCTATGTTGAAATGCAGGTTGAAGTCTTCAACAACATAACTCACAAACTATAGATCAAGACTTAAGCGTGGGCTCTTGAAAAAAATATTGGGTTCACAAACCAGAGTGCCTTCCTTGATTTTAGAAAAGTAAATAATAATGTTTGCAAAGATCCAACACTAATTATGATAAGCCTTGTCACACTAGTGATCATAATAACGATGCCTAAAAATATCATCAACTGACACTTCACATAACCCCAATCTTTGTCTTTGATATTTGGACCGAAGGAGGTAATTATGATATTAACTTGAACCATTAACATGATCAAATAATAATTGCTCCTAGACATCCTTTCTATAGTGGGCTTCTCTGATATATTTAGCATCCTTCTCTAAATAGACCCCTTCATTAGCTAAAATGTCGGCAACCTTATTACCTTCCCTTAGAGTATGAGCTATGAGAATACTATCATAGTCATTTAATAACTTTTTAACACTTTGAATAATATTGAATATATTCCAAGAGGAGGAGCTAGTACCTTTAAGGGCCTGAATAATATTGAGGGAGTCCCCTTCCAACCATATTTTTTTAAATTTGAAACCTTGAGCAAGCTGGAGACATTTCAACATGGCTTGAGCTTCAACAACATGATTATTTTGAACTCCAAAAGGAGATGCAATAGCAGCAATGCAAACACCTTGAGAATTCCTAATGACTCCTCCCCCTCCTGACTTCCTAGGGTTGCCTTTAGCAGCCCTATCAAAATTCACCTTGAACCAGTCATAATTGGGAAATCTCCAAACAACATTTTCTCTCCCAGTCTTATTGTCAGATTTGCAAACCTTGTGAATCAAATTCCATTCGGTAAGGATACCTTTCTCAATATCATTCATGTCAGAAAAAAACCATTGCTTGTTGTTTCTATGAGAAATATTTATGTTTTCTTTTATAGCCCTACAATTTTTTTCAAAAACCACCTGGGACATGAACTTAGCTTCCCTAAAGATTTTGTTATTTCTCTCCTTCTAGATATACCAGCAAGTCATGGGAAGGATCAAGGACTAGAGATTCTTGATTAGAGGAAATTTGGTGGGAAAGCTCCATTGCCAAATAACTTCCTTGAGACTGTTGTGCATAACCCAATCAACTTTCCATTTCACCCAAAATTTACTCCAGATTTCCCAAGTGAAGGAGCAATGGATAAACAAATGATCCACTAATTATTCCTCTTTCTGACATTGCTCACACCTATTAGGGAACATGAAACCTCTTCGGGTCATGTTATCAATAGTAAGAATCCTATTATGAATAGAAAGCCAAAAAAACATGTTAACTTTAGGAATAAGAACTCTATTCCAAATTTTAACTCATATTGGGTTTCTGATCTGAGTAAAAGTGTTTTTATAGGCTGAGGCAATAGTGAAGTTACTCCTAGCATTACTCTTCCAAAGAAACACATCATCAAAATCTTTATTAATAGAAAAGGACAGCAGATCCTGTTGAAGCAATGAAAACCCAACATAAATAGCATCAAGCCTTACCCATCTATTCTCCTTCTAGTAGTTACAAACCATAGACCCAAACCTTCTCTTACATTCATCAATGAATTGACTGCAGTCTTGATTAAAGAGAGGTTCATCTTTAATCCAAGCATCCTCCCAGAACCTAATTTTGTCACCTTTGCCAAGGACCCATCCAACTCTAGCTTTGGCATTTTTTGTGGATTTGATAATACTATTCCATATGAAAGACCCAGTAGGGATGTCTTTAGAGTAGAGAAGAGAATGGAGAGGTTGGTCATGAATATATTTATCAAACCACACCTGATTCCAATCTTTCTTGATGTCATAAGCCCTTCATATCTATTTAGCAAGCAGAGCCTTAATCAAAGTTTTAAGAGCTTTAATACCTCAACCTCCCTTGCTCTTAGGTGTACACACTTTGTCCTAGGCCACCAAGGCAATATTTTTTTTCTTCTACCCCTAACCAAAGAAATCTTTTCTGAATCCTCTCTAAAGATTCACCAAAATTAGTCAGAATACCAAATAGATTGAGAGCATAGACAGGGAGATTTTGAAGAGTATCTTGAAGGAGCTGCAACTTTCCTGCTTGAGATAACATGGATCTTTTCCAGCTAGCTAGTTTTTTGTAGAGTTTGTCAATTAACAAATTCCAGAATGAGTTTGGGGGAACTAAACCCAGATGGAAACCCAAATAAGTGGAGGGGAGCATTTCCACCTTGCACCCAATGATATTAGAAATTCTTTGCTACCTTATAATAGGAGTATTCATGAAATAGATAGTAGACTTCTCCCAATTAACTTGCTGACCTGTCACCAAAGAATATGAGCTAAGAGCACCTTTGAAGGCAACAACCTCCCCAATAGAGGTGTATCACATTAAAATTGTATCATCAACAAATTGTTGATGAGTATAAGACACATTAGCACAGGAAGGTTGAAGACCTTTGATAGTTCTATTCACTTTCATTTTTTGGATCAATCTACTCATACTCTCTGCCAAGATGGTAAATAGGATAGGAGAGATGGGATCTCCTTGCTTGAGCCCCTTAGAAGATTTAAAGAATCTAGATAGAGTCCCATTGGTGAGAATAGAAAACATTGGGGTGGAGATCAGCTCTCTGGTAATTTTAATTATCTTCTCATCAAATCCAAAGCCCTCCATAATTCTGAAAAGAACCTACCATTCTACTCTGTCATATGCTTTAGCCAAATCCAATTTTATTAGAAAGCCTTCTTTATTGGCAGCATTAAGAGAATGATTATTCTCATGCACAAGGATGATAGAATCCAAAATCTGCCTACCAGGGACAAATTCTTTTGCTCCTTTGAGATGATAAAGGGGAGGACAGCCAAAAGTCTGGAAGTCATGACTTTAGAAATAATCTTATAAAAGGAGTTACAAAGACTTATTGGCCTAAATTTTCCCATGAATCCACCCTAGCCACCTTAGGAATTAAGGCAATAAAAGTAGAATTGATTTCCTTAAGGATTCTTCTTGATCCGAAAAATTCTTTAACAACATTGACCATTTCTTTTCCCATAGTATGCCAAAATTCTTGAAAAAAGAACATGGGGAAGCCATCAGGTCCCAAAGCCTTATCCCCTTGAAAGGACAAAACTGATTTTTTAATTTCCTGAGCAGAAGGGATAACAGAAAGGGCTTTATTCTGATTAAGGTTCAATAATCTTGGGAATGTTATCAACTAGGTCTTGTTGCTTAGTAAAATCAATCTCCCTACTACCAGTGAGGAGCTGAGAGAAGAAACTGGCAGCTTCATCCCCAATGTCATCATCCTTAAGAATAATTTTGCCCTCAGCAATTAGTCTTGAAATTCTATTCGTAGCTTTATGTTTCATGGAGGTCATGTGAAATAATTTAGTATTTTTATCCCTAGCTTCCAACCAATTAGCCCTAGATCTCTGTCTCCAATAGATTTCCTCCCTAGATATAATGTTGTGAAGTTTGACTAAAATATCATCTTCCTTAGCCTTGGGATACTTTTTATAGCCATCTTTCTGAATAGAGTTTTGGATCTGTTCTAATTCCTCCTTCAGCTTCTTTTTTGATTCAAAAATATCACCAAAAACCTTCTTATTCTAGATCTTAATGTTATCTTTGATGTTTCTAAGTTTTTTAGCAACTTTGTACATGGTAGTTACATCCACATCAATATTCTGTTGGCATATGCACACTCCAATGAGACATTGTAGGTGATTGAAGGTTTTGTCATTGATGGCAACCTTACAATCCTATGGCACCGGCAAGGCATTACACTGGCACTAGCAAGATCAGACTCTACACCGGCACTTAGACCATCGACACCAGTAGAGAAAGGAAGCATACCTATTATGAAAAATATAGGTTAAGGGTTTATGTAAGAAGTAGAGAAACAACCGGTACTGGATCTAGCATTATAGATGCTATTCTAAAGCAGTACAAGATACTGGATTTGTATAATCCATCATTGTAATTCAGTGAGACTTCCCATTGAGTAGTGAGCTCTAGGCAGTTGGCCTTCCTGCATGTGTAGGCCCCTCTTGTAGTAGTAATATTCTCTTATTGGCTAGTAAGTGAATATTGTGGGTCACAAATCCCATTGAGGTTTTTCCCACACCGGGTTACCTCATTAAATCATTGTGTTGTGGTGTGTTTCTTATGTGGTTGCTTTCATTTCTATTTATTGCATTATTTCTTGCATACCAGTACACTGTTATAATATGTTCTACATGTTTTAAGTTAAGAAATTCTAATTACCGGTTAGATACTGATTCACCCCCCCCTCTCAGTATCTGTGGGAATCCTAAAAATTGGTATCAGAGCTTGGTCCTCTATTTTTAGAAGCCTAACAACTTGAGGAAGATCTTGACACCGGTAGATATGGAAAATCTGAAGAAGCAACTTGAAGCAGCTCTTTCAGACTATGATGTAGAGAAATTGAAAAATATCAAACTAGAAGATGATCTAAAGGTAGCTTAGGATATCATTTAGGCACTTCAAGAAAATCTTACCATTTCAAGAAACAAGAGAAGAGAACTTTGTGAAAAGATGCAAAATGAGAATGATGAAAAGGAATCACTTAATGATCAGATAAGCAAACTAAAACTAGAGAACATGACAATGAAGGATGAGATGCAAGATATGACTATGAGATTCTATAAAGAAATTGAAGATAGAAAGAAGAATGAAGAAGATTTGACTAGAAGACTAAGTGATGTAGCAAATGAAAACACAACACTTAGCTATGAAAATGATTTATTGAAGACAGATCTGATGCACACTCAAAATGACTCAAATGAACTGATGAGGTAGATAGAAGTCTTAGAAAGAGAACTGGATACTGCAAATCAACATAAAGAAAAAGTCAAGAAAAGCTCAGAGGAACTTGATAACTTGCTGAAGAATAAAAAACCTACAGGTGACACTTCTGGAATTGGCTTTGAAGTTGGTGAAAGCCCTGGTACTGCAAATACTTAGGATCATAGCAAATTGGTAAGGTAACCTAATGCTTATAAATTCAATGGAAAATGCTTTAACTGTAATAAGTATGGTCATAGAGCAAATGAATGTAGATCTAGAAATTATTAGAATATCAACACACCCATCGGTCAATGTTCAAAATGCAACAAAGTTGATCACAACTCTGAAAATTATAGAATGAATGTGAGATGTTATGTTTGTGGAAGATTTGGACACCTATCTAATCAATGTAGAACACAAACCGACATAGGTTATGGAAAAGCTATTCAAAAGAATAATGTGATTTGTTATGCATGTAACAAGATTGGACATATTGCAAAATTTTGTAGAAGCAAAGGATCACTGACAGACAACAAAAGTTCTAGCTTGAAAGGGAAAGAAAAAGTTGAAGAGGTAAAACAAGAATTCTCAAAACAATGGATTAGAAAAGCTAATCTAAATGTTGGGAATACTCCTCCACCAGTAGAACCAATCAACACTCCACTGGCAGAATAGAGTATTACTCCACCCGCAGGACAAAGTAGTGCTCCACCGGTAGGAAGTTCTTCATCAAATTGAAGAAAGTTTCCTTGAGGATTTGGCAATCTAATGACACATGTGCTATTATTCCCTCAGTTAGAGATGAGAAGTTGGAAATTACTTCATTACCGACAGACAATGTTAAGTGACTACTTAACCAGCATACATTAAATGTGGTAGATGGAAAAATAAACTTTATAAATTTTTGATTTTGGCTCCATTTCACTTCACCAAGATTTCAAACATTCAAAGAGCATGAAATTTGTAGAGCTAAGGGATTTCGAGCAAAGAGGCAAGAACACTTCAAGCAATCAATCCATCCAAAGGCAGAAAAAGGTATTTATCATCATGACATCCACCTCTTCACTTGAATATATAGCAAACCCTACTGTAGTCGAGGTTATAAAATGCCCTAGGCCCATATTTCAACTAATTCCCGAGGTAGCAAAGAAAGATGACAATGTAGGTGCTTTTTCTCAAATTCCAAAGGGAGTTGTTTATGCTGAAGACCCCAGAATTTACATTCACTATAACATAGAGGAATTAGGTGATGAAGTGATCAAAACAATGTATAAATCTATCATATGTGATCATTTTGAAAATTTGAAACCGGAACATAAAATCATTGAAACCCTAGGATCCACTGAAATCCTCTACATTCCTGAATTTCCCAAGGATGTGATTAGGATAGTCTTAAGCAGGGTACATGGTGAATTTTTCTAGTTAGATGCAATTCACAAAATTACCAAGGAAGCTATGAAAGCTATCACAGGGTTACCTTCCACCGGTAAAAGACCAGACAAAACCAAAAAGTTCTCCAATGACCTAGTAATAAACTTAACTAGTGCAACATCAGACACAAGGTCTCTGAGAGTAAATGATGTAACAGATATAAATGTGAGATTTGTTAGCATGATTTTAGGGTATAAAGCTACTCATGCAAATAGACTCAACTTAGTTTCAAATTTATGCATTAAGAGTGCTTATGACATGATTACAGACAATGTGAAAATTGACATATGTGAATGGTTAAAAGATGAGTTAATTGACAACTTAGGCAAGATAACGAAAGATAAGAAAGGAACTTTTAGGTTTGGTAATCTACTTGTATGCTTAATGCTACACATAACCAAATAGGTTCCCAGTATAGGCTATAAAGTACTTGGATTTGATATACCGATAGGGAAATAGTTAACAAAACTATTGAATAACATGGGTGAAGACAAGGAAAAGAACATTCATGATTATTTTCAAGCACTTAAGGCCAAAATGAAGAAGAGAATCAGATTATCACAAAATATTGTTGACAAGTACAAGGATAACATATGCTTTGTAATAAAAAAGGATGAAATCTGGATGGAAGTAGTCATCCCAAGGACAATTTGGGTAACAGAGATGGGTTATAAGACTGATGATCATATAATTGAGACTTATGCTAAAGCACTTCTTGAAGCTCCAAATGAACCAAACGAAGAAGTTTTTGGTAGTGCTAAGACCATAGAAAAACAAATTCAATCTAAGAAGAGAGTGAAAAAGGTTGAAGCAGTTGTAAGAAGAGGTTCTAGACAGGCAAAGGCTATTAAAGAAGATGTATTGAAACAAACCGGTATCACTGAGGATGAGTTAGGAACTCTATAGCTTGAGACTCACCTATCACCGGTTGCTACTTCTTTGGAGAGTGACATGCCTGCAACTTTCAAAAGAGTTGTAAGAAAAAGGGATCCTTCACTGGCATCCACACCTTCACCTAGAAGGACTAGACAGAAACAACAACCAGTGAGATCTCCGGTTAAAAGGACTACACCAAAGAAGAAACTGACACCCAAGAAGAAGAGGAGAAAAAAGCAAAACATGGCCCCTCTTGACATATTGCTAAATGAAATTACAGAGGAAGGGAAACTCAAAAACATAGGAAAGGTCTATGACACTTTGACAATAGAGGAAAAAGAACAAGTGGAAAACAGTGTTATTTTGCACATGGACATGTATAAGAAATTTTTGATGGAAGTGATAGATGAAGTACCAGATGAACTGTTCAAAAGACTGGAAGCAAGAAGACAAGTTGTTATAGAGATTGATAAGAAAATCAAAATTGAAAAGTTACTAGTTGTTTACCCAATAAACTCACCTAAGGAGATAGATGATTTAATTGCAAAAACCAACCAGTCAGTATTGTCTACTGCACACCGGCATATTGCTTTAATGGTTGGAAGAGTTAATGAGGTAACAGAGGAAACATAAAATGCATGGGACATATTTCTTGTTGAGAAAGAAAAATAGGAAGAGTACATGAGCCACAAACCTATAAAGGTATACCAGAAAGAGAGAGACAAGGGTAAAGGAAAGGTTGGTGGACCTTTGAGCATCAAAGTTAAAGATAACTTATCCCCACCACCTCAAATTACATCACTGATAAAAAATACTAAAGATCAACCGACAGATGAGAGTATGAACATGGGATATAAATCCTAATCCTGAAGTCTTATACAGAGTAGATGTTGATACACAAAAGATCAACATTGTGGTAGATAAAGATACAACTGGTATGATAGACATGGCTAGTGAGCCACCAGTAACTGAACAAACTGATCAAACATAAGAGAAACCAGCAGATGATAACATGGGAGAAAAAATAAAGAAACAAGAAGAGCAAAAGGCTCCAAAATAGGAATAGGTATAGGAACAGAGTCATGAGGAAACAATACAACCAGCAATAGGATAAGATCAAAAACCATTGCTTAAAGAAATGCAAACACAAACAAACCTACCAGAGGTCACAACAAGCTTGGTTACTTCCTCCACCGATGGAATTCAAAATGTTGGTTCCTCCTCAGCAGGCCACAAATCAACAAATGTAACTGAAGTACTTTTGGATTCCATCAAAAGGATAGCAGATTGTAGTTCACAGGCTTATAAAGCTATAGATGACACAATCCTAGTTTTGAAGCTAATAGCTCCTAACTGTAACATAGACAATGAGGATTCTTTAGGACAACTTGATACTTTGTGTAAATACATCACTGAGAATAAAGTGACTATTGAGAAAATAAAGGAAGAGACATTGAAGGACAATGTAGAAATTGAAAAGTAAAAGTTCTTTGAAAATCAAATAAAGAAGTGTACTAGAGAATTTGACACACTTCTACTAGAACTATGTAACTTATTGAAGGAATTTAAAACTCTGTATAAAGATACTTTCAAGAAAAACTTTTTGATAGTAGACATAGATAAGAAGATGAGCAAGGTACAGGATGAAATCAATAAACTTGCAGACAATTTTGTTAACTCACCTGATACATTATCAGTTTTTGAGCAAAGGATAACAAGTTTTGAGGAAGAATTACTCAAGTTAGAAAAAGAAAAGGAGAGAATAGTAAATAAGGCAAAGAATTTGAGACTAAGACTGAGTCCAAGATTGGACTATCTAGCATCATTACAGAAGGAAATATCTAAGGCACTAGTATAGGGACAGAGAACACTGACAGAGCATATGCAACACCTCACCGGTACAGTTCAAAGAATAGAGACAACAATAAGAGACAGTAAGAAGTTTATGGAGAGTATAAACTTGATTACAGCGGATCTATTTCAAATTGTAACTACCCAGTTACAAGGTTGAGACTACAACTCTATTGACACCTTGACAACCTTTGTCATTGATGCCAAAGGGGGAGTAGTAGTATGAGAAAATAACCAGCAAAAGACTTATCTACTCAGGGGGAGCTCTTATGTTTTTGGTATCATATTTTTGGAAACATTTTTTTTGGTTAACAGTTTTGGATACACTTTTGAATTTTCTCATGAGTGTTTCAATCAATGCCAAAGGGGGAGATTGTTGGCATATGCACACTCCAATGAGACATTGTAGGTGATTGAAGGTTTTGTCATTGATGGCAACCTTACAATCCTATGGCACCGGCAATGCATTACACCGGCAAGGAATTACACTGGCACTAGCAAGATCAGACTCTACACTGGCACTCAGACCACCTTCAGGGTGCCAAATTCTTTTCCAAAATTGATCTGAAGTTAGGATACCATCAACTGAGAATAGTGGAGAGCGATACCCACAAGACCGTGTTTCATACTAGATATGGCCACCATGAGTTCATCATGGTACCATTCGGTCTTACGAATGCTCCCACTGTTTTCATGAGCCTCATGAATGGGTTATTCCGCACATTCCTTGACCTTTTTGTGATCGTGTTCCTTGATGATATTTTGATATATTCTCATAATGAGAAGGAGCATGAGGAGCACCTAAGGTAGGTTTTGTAGTGTTTGAGGGACAATCAGTTGTTTGGAAGTTTGTCAAAGTGTGATTTCTTTCATTCAGAGGTCAAGTACCTTGGGCACATTATTTCTGGTGATGGGATCTCAGTTGACCCATCAAAGATCAGAGCTATTATGGATTGGCCAGCACCAACTAGTGTGATTGAGGTCAGGAGCTTCATGGGCTTAACAGGTTATTATCGACGCTTTGTTGAGGGATTCTCTAGAGTCACTCATCCTATTACTTCTCTTCAATGTAAAGGGAAGAAATTTGAGTGGACAAAGAAGTGCGAGAGGGCCTTTCAAGAACTCAAAAAGGCACTTACTAGCGCACCTATCCTTGTAGTACTGGATCCCTCAGCTAACTTCATGGTTTGTACAGATGCTTCCCTAGAGGGTTTAGGAGCAGTCCTTATGCAGGATGGTAGGGCTATAGCATTTGAGTCTAGGAAACTAAAGACTCATGAACTTAATTATCCTACTCATGACCTTGAGCTTGCATTAGTAGTGCATGCACTTGTGAGGTGGAGACACTTCCTTTTGGGTCACCATTTTGAGCTGCATTCAAATCATCAGAGTCTTCAGTACATTTTCACTCAACCGAACCTTAATGCACATCAGAAGAGATGGATGGAGTTCTTGTGCGAATGTGATTTTGATGTTCACTACATCAAAGGAAAAGAAAATGTAGTTGCAGATGCTTTGAGTAGGAGACGTCATGAGGTATACACCATATCTATGGGCACGTATTTGAGAGACTGTATACTACAGCATTTTCTAGAGGATGGATGGTATTCAAAGGTTTGTCAGGTGTTATGGTCTCAGGACACTCTAGAAGGGAAATATGTAGATTATTCTTTGGAGTCCGATGGACTATTACGCCATAGAGGGTGCATCTATGTACCTTCTTCCAGGGGATTGCGAGGGTTCATTGTCACAGAGGCTCATAAAGATCCTTATGCAGTGCATCCCAAAGTTAAGAAGATGCATGCTGACTTGAGACAGTTATATCATTGGCTAGGAATGCGGCAGCTCATTGCTGAGTTAGGAGCACCTTGAGTGTCAGAGAGTAAAGGCAGAGCACCACAACCCAGGTGGGTTGCTCCAGTCTCATGCTATACTAGAGTGGAAGTGGGATACTATATCCATGGATTTCATCAGTGGTCTTTCGATGTCTTCTCGTTGCCATGATGCCATCTTGGTGACAGTTGACAAGTTGACCAAAGTGGCCCACTTTTCACCAGTTTGGACTACCTTCATAGCACCAGCAGTAGCACAGGTGTTCTTGCGAGACATTGTCAGACTTCATGGCGTTCCATGTAAGATTATTTCTGATAGGGATTCCCTCTTCACTTCTTCCTTTTGGAAGGCATTACAAGTAGCCATGGGCACCAAGCTCAATTTTAGTATAACCTATCATCCAGAAATAGATGGTCAGATAGAGAGGGTTAATCAGGTGTTAGAGGATATGCTTCACATGTGCGTCATGGATCACTAGACCAAATGGGAAGAGTACCTTCCCTTACTAAAGTTTTCCTATAATAATGGGCATCACACTTCTTTAGGGATGCCACCCTATAAGGCATTATATGGTAGGCCTTGTAGGACACCATTGAGTTGGGACCGCATATAGGACAAAGTTGCTTTTGGTCTTGAGATAGTATGAGATATGGAGCAGTAGGTGAATTTGATTAGGTAGCGTATGAGAGAGGCACAGGATAGAGAGAAGAAATATGCATATGTGAAGAGGATAGATTGTAGTTACTTGGTTGGAGATAGAGTTTTCTTGAGAGTGCAACCACATAAGAGTCCAATCCGTTATAGAAAGGGTTCTAAGCTCGCACCTCGCTTTGTGGGATCTTTTGAGATCCTTGGGAGGATAGATTCAGTTGCCTACCATTTAGCATTGCCACCTAGCCTGTCACATATCCACAATGTGTTTCATGTATTAGTTTTGAGGAAATATATCTATGATGAGTTTCATATTTTAGATTGGGATGCCTTGCAGGTGGAGTCGGACAGGGAGCTAGCTTTGGAGCCCATTCGCATTTTGGCATGCTGGACGCTGGCCCTTCAAAGTCGAGAGCTGGACTAGGTTAGGGTCCAGTGGGATTGCTATGACGAGGTTACAGCTTCATGGGAGGATGCAACACGTATGAGATCAGAGTACCCCCATCTTTTTGATGAACTTCAGGAGGAAGTTCATGCCTAGAGGGGGAGGGTGTGAGACCCTACCTCGACTCAGTCTAGCATTTTAGTGATTTTTATGTTGAGACTATTATGGATGCTTTATTTTTATGCATTATGGATTTAGAACTTATATGATTCCATGATTTGGATAACATTGCTATATGTTGATGCTTCATTTATATGCTTTATGATATAGAACTCTACATGATTCTAGAATAGGATGAATTTGAGGTGATATATGTCATTATTAGATTTGTAGGATGTTATTAGGATGTATGTTTTATGTGTGGATCAAAATTATGAGAATTAGGATAATTGCTTATGTGGAATTACTTGGATATAAGATATATTAAATTGTTCAAATGTAAATTGTATGCAAGTGTTTGATGTGTATTCTTATTCATGTGTTTTGTATTATATGAGGTTATTTGAAATTACTAATGTGTAACTAAGATGCACAGGAAAATTATCCATCTGACCATGGAAATATTATGGAGAACCAAACCTAGACCTATGTGCATTCATAAAACTAGGGTTTGTCTATTTGGAGAGACAACACCCCGTTTGTATCGTATTTTATTCGTGAAAGTGATTGTTGTATGAATGTTAAATTGAATTGTGTTTATTTGTGTAAGTCCAACAAGAGACAAGATTTCATGTATAATTTTGTAAAAGTATTTTCTTTGTGTCACTTGACACATGTTTTGATTTATGTTTGAGTTTTTTAAATTTGTCTCTTGGAGGGAGTTGTTTAACTATAGCTTTTTCAAATAATTTAATATGATTCCATAAATGCCTTGGGTAAAGAATCTTTGGGATGGCCAACTTAGGTTTGACCCGAAAATAAACTTCAAAGGGGTATAAAAAGGGTGAAATGGACTCCTAGGGGTAGTTTATTAGGGTTTCCTAAAGCCCATAAGGTATACCTAAGGGTTAGGAGTAATTTTAGGCATGTTTCTACTCCCATGTGACCACTTAGACACCCTAAAAAGTGGGTTTCCTAAGTTGAGCGAAAATTGAAAATTAGAAGGCTTGAACTAAGTTGTTAACCTTCCTTTTGGAATGAGAGTTCCCTTTCCCATTTTACCTTACTTTCCTTTTCAGTTTTAAAAACTTGTGAGAACTCCCACTAGTGTCTTCTTAAGAAAGAATGAGAGATTTTGGGGGTAATCAACCACTCTCCATTTTTGGAGACAAATAATTTTGAAAGGAAAAAGATAGATTTGGGATTAAGAATTTGGCTAAGTGTAGAAAGGAAAGACTAGTGGAATTGGGCTACTCATCCTCAAAAAAACTAGCATACCTTTGGGCGGTTTAAGGTTGGTTCTACCTTTCTTGTAATGTTTTCTTATTGCATGTTGTATTGAAAGAATTGCTTGTGTTAAAGGCTAGTTTTCCTTCCATGTATTCCTTGGAAATTTATTTGATGTTTAGTGCTTATGCAATTTATGTGTTTTGGGAGTAATCAAGGCCTCCTACTCTTGGGAGAGAGGATGGTCTTGTGGGTGGTAGAAGTGATAGCCCTCGAGTGAGAGGCTCTCGTAATGAGAGTGATCACAATGGATTTTATGTGACCCTTGCTACATGGCTTGTTTATGCATTGGGGGTCATAAGGAGGGAAATAAGGCATGAATGCCTTGGGGGGCATAAGGATTGTGGAGTTGTTATACTTGATGTATTTGGTTTACCATGAGGTGGCTATATGTTTTACCATACTTGCAGTCTCCTAAGGGTATTTGGTCCACTACCACCCTTGAAAAGACATCACAATGTGTGGTCTAGTGTAGCCTGGGTTGGGATTGTGTTTGAGAATGTGTTTTCCCTTGTCTTTTGTGTTTGCATGTGTGTTACCTATCTAAGGATTGGTTCTTCAAGCTCGGGGGTGGCAACTAGTTAGCCTAGGCCAGGAGGTGAGCTCTCCATGGTCATAGCTTTTGATTTAATACAGGTTGTTGGAAGAAAGGAATAGGACATGTAGATATGGCTGGAGTTATTTGTTGTAGAAATCTGATTGAAATATTTTTATTATCTTGTTTTTAGAAGTCCTCATTTTTAATAATGAGAGACCTATTTGTAAAATGACGATAGTGTCTTTTAAATGTAATTTAAAGAGTTGTAATATGTTATTTGCTATAATGCAAGAAAAAGGAAATGAATAAATCTGGGTTTAGTTCCTAAAAGCTCTTCTGAATTTCATATTTGTTTAGTACATAATATTTTTTGGAAAAGCTATAAAATTTATTTTACCCGTTTATGCATATAAAATAATTCAAGGGAATAAAGAAATGAATTAATGTTTGCATGCATGTTGTTTTGAAAAATAAATGTTTCAGTTCATATCCTATTGCAAAGAAATGATTTAATAATTGCATGCATGTTGTTTTGAATGTAAATATTTAGGTTATTTCCTATGTGCGTATCTCTAAAGATAAGTTGAATTGATTTTAGATAAATAAAGTTGTAGAAAATAAAATCACATATTTAATTGCAGAGATTTGAATTTAGAAATTAGATGGCCTATCTAATTTAAATAATCGCATTTGTATATAGTTGCTATTAAATTTTTAAAAACTCTCTTATTTAATTATTGCAGAATATAAAATCCATATTTAGTTAGCCTAATTATTTCCTTTAGCAATTAGGAGATTAATGAAAGGAATTAAATAGTTCTAGAGTTACTGTTTGAAGTATATCAAATTCTATTATTTACCTTGTTTGTACAGTAAATAAATAAATTAAAAAAAAACAATGTAATAACTTCAGTATTTTGTACAGTAAGATTTTGTGTTCGAATACATACTTGTAATTAAAATACTTTTGTCTATTCATTATATATTTTCTATTATATAAAATATATATATATATAAATATATAATTATATACGTACAAATTACATGTATATACTTATATATATATATATATATATATATAATATAGTTATATAAATAAATAGCTATGAAAATAAATAAATATATATATATATATATATATATATAAGAATATTTTATATCTTTTCCTAAAAAAAAAATTTAGCAAAAAAATAAAATAAAATTTAGTATGCATTGAGGGTAATGGGGTTTTTAGGACCTCCGCGGAGCTCCGACCATGCAGGGGGTGCAGCCCCTGTGCGGGCCATGACTCTCACAGAGGCCGCAGCCTTTGTGCAGGCCGTGACCCTCACAAGAGGCCACGACTCCCTATGCGGGCCGCGACTCACACAACATCCAAGGCCACTGTGTGGGCCATGACCCCCACAGTGGGGCGACCCACCGATGGAGCTGTGTGCCCCACCGTGCCTAGCCTTCCCCAAAACCACTGCCCATTTGCCATGGCCACCACCATGGACACCATTCGGCCCTACACAAACCCAAACAAAAAAAAAATGGGAAGAAACCCTAGCCCGGTTAGGGGTAGGGTAGAAAGTGGTTAATAAAAAAGATAAAATAAAATATGAAAGGGCTTATTTTATAACATAAATAAGGGTTAGGGTTTGCATGGGTTAAACCCTTTTGATTTAATATATGTTATTATATATATATATATAAAAATATAATATTATTTATATATATATATAGTTGTATATATATTCGAATATATAATTATATAAATATATATATATTTATATAGGGGGAGATGTTTCAAATTAAATATTAGCGAAGTTAATATTTAATTTTCAATTTAAATAGATGGTGATATTTGTAGATTAAATATTTGAGATATAATATTTAATTTTAATTAAATAAATTTAAACGTTTTAAATTAAACAATTAGGGAATTTTATTTTAAATGTAAATTATTGGGCTAAAGGGTTTAATTTTTAACTCTACTAGACATAGAAGCATGTGATTAAAATTTATCGAAAATTATTCATTTGCGAATATAATCAACCCTTTAGTTGATTTAGTATAATCCACTAATTAATTATTGCTAAGTAAAATAAAGACACTTATAAAACTAAGTGCTAGGACTAGTATAATTAGATCCTAAGATCAATGAATGGATATTGGAGATTAATCTTTTTCTACGTAGTTAATTGATTTAATTATTGATTAAGAGTGATGTGACAATAAAACTATTCAATTAGAACTTCTGCATTTAATTTTAATTATTTTTTATTACTTGAGCTAGTAGATAAGGTTAACTCTAAACATAGTTAAGACAAAACATGTTACAACATTTTATATTTGCCAATTTAATGTTTAAGTTGTGATTTAAAAAAAAAATTATCCCGTTCTTGCCCTAAATTTTGGGCATGACATTTTGGTATCAGAGCAAGGTTTCCAACACTAGGAACCATTTTCCATTACGTTTCACTTTAATTGTTTAATTAATTTTATTATATTGATTTCTAGGATATTTAAATTTAATTAATTAAATATTTTTCCAAAGAAACTAGTTATTTAATTTATTTTATTTTATTTTTCTCTTAGGATGCCTCTGACTATGTGACAAGCTCGCAAGCATGGAAGGGGTCCTAGGCGTGTACGCATAGCACGCGAAGAGGTAGATAGGGAGGAATCGGTTCTGGATATGAACCCAAAGGCTCCTCCCAAATAGCTTGTTGACCCAAACCGAAACCTCTTAGAAGTAATCCAGAACCTAATTGGTATACTCCAGGATAGGATTCCAGCCGGGGATCATCAGGTTGAAAATCAGAACTTAGGGAGTCATAGATCAGCTGATAGGGAACAAAGTAGGAGTCCACCTCCTATTCCTGTAGAGAGTCAGGGTGGGAATGAGCCAGAGTCTATACACCTACCAGGACCACCTCCAGTGGTGGAGCCAATTTATTTTGAGAGAGCTCATTGGGATCAAGGGGATCTTATCAGGGAGGTTATGCCCCTCCAGCCACCATCCTTTAGGGGTTCTACCAAAGGGGTAGAAGCTGAGGCATGGCTTTTGAGCCTTGAGAGGTGCTTTGCATTGTGCTCTTATGAGAGCAATCTAAAAGCACATGTCATAGTCCATCTATTGAGAGGAATGACCTCCACATGGTGGAGACAGGAGGAGTACAAGTGCGGATTAGTTCCTGATACTCTCACTTGGGAGATATTTATAGAGAGGTTCAGGGAGAGGTACCTATCAAAACATTACAGACATCGTCAGATAGATGAGTGTCATGACTGCCAGCAAAAGGGTCTCTCAGTGACCTAGTACGAAAGCAAATTCTTTGAGCTCTTGCCATACGTGGACTATCTAAAGGATGAGAAACTTCTCGTTAACCAATTCATCAGAGGGCTGAATGTCGGCATAGCAGGACCAGTGAGGATGTCCGCTTTAGGGAGCCTTCAAGTTGCCATGGAGAAGGCACTGATAGTAGAGGAGATTCAGGTCAGACCATAGGATACTAGGGATCGGTTCCAGAACTGAAACCCTACACCCCAGACATACAGATTTCAGAAACCACATTGGAAGGGAAATAACCAAAACTCACAGGAGTTCTCCAAACCCCCTCCTCTGCAATAGTCACAACAGAACTAGAGGCAAAAGCCTCCACAGTATCAACAGGGTGCAAAGCCCAAGCAGTGGCAGTCTCAGGGTCAAAGGCGAGATCAGAGAGCTTAGGTGCCTTACACACCTCCGATGAGGACTCAGCAGTCCTCCAGGGGTGGGTACAGTGGATCTAGCAGGACAGGAGGATAGGCTTTCTCTAGGCCTTAGGGTGCCCAATTTCAGGCATGGGGTGCTTGATTTACTTGTGGAGCCATCGGGCATATGGTGAGGGATCGTCCTCAGGGTCAGATTATAGGGAATCAGCGGATGGCCACTTTAGATCCTACAATTGGTGATATGGGTAGGTCCCATAGAGTATTTGCAGTAGTTGACAACTGCCAGGCTGAGCACCAAGCCACGGTCATCGAGGCTATAGGTATGATCAAAGGTAACAATGTATCTATTTTATTTGATTTAGGAGCTACTAACTCCTTTATTTCTCCATTGGTTGTGGAGCATTGTGGGCTAGTGGCAACTAGACAGGGTGTCAGTTGGGAAGTGGAGTTAGCTTCAGCGGCTAGAGTGTTAGTGGAATCAGAGGTTAGGGCATGTCAGTTGTAGATTGGCAAGACCACCACTTTAGTAGACCTTAGAGTGGCACCTCTGGGATCTTATGGTATCGTACTTAGCATGGATTGGCTTTATGCCCATAGAGCCAAGATGGATTGCCACCTGAAAAAGATCAAGTGTGAGCATGATCAAGGTTCACCCATAGTTATCGTAGGGATTCAGAGACCCATGTCTCTTCGTATGATCTCTGCAATGCAGCTTAAATGGAGCATGCAAAAGGGATGTCAGCTTTTTGCCATCACTATCAGTGATAGAGGAGAAGAGGATAAAAAGGAAACATCAATTGATGACCATCCTATCCTTAAGGGATATTCAGACGTGTTTCCTTTAGAACTACCTGGAATGTCACCTCATAGAGAAATTTGTCACCTCATAAAGAAATTGACTTTCATATAGACCTTGTACCAAGAGCTTAACCAGTTTCCAGAGCACCTTATAGGATGACCACAACTGAGCTTAATGAGCTCAAGATGTAGCTTGAGGAACTCCTTGAGAAGGGGCACATTCATCCTAGCGTGTCCCCATGGGGTGCACCAGTCATCTTCATAAAGAATAAGGATGGATCTCTCCGATTATGCATGGATTATCACCAGTTAAATAAAGTAACTATCAAGAATCGATATCCATTACCTACAATCGATGATTTATTTGACCAACTTTAGAGTGCCAAAGTCTTTTCCAAAATTGATCTGAAGTCAGGATACCATCAGCTGAGAATAGTGGAGAGCGATATCCATAAGACCATGTTTCACAATAGATATGGCCACTATGAGTTCACCGTGGTACCATTCGGTCTTACGAATGCTCCCGCTATTTTCATGAGCCTCATGAATGGGGTATTCTGCATATTCCTTGACCATTTTGTGATCATGTTCCCTGATGATATTTTGATATATTCTTGAAATGAGAAGGAGCATAAGGAGCACCTAAGGTAGGTTTTGCAGTGTTTGAGGGACAATCAGTTGTTTGGTAGTTTGTCAAAGTGTGCTTTCTTTTGTTCAGAGGTCAAGTACCTTGGGCACGTTATTTCCGGTGATGGGATCTCAGTTGACCCATCAAAGATCAGAGCTATTATGGATTGGCCAGCACCAACCAGTGTGACTGAGGTTAGGAGCTTCATGGGCTTAGCAGGTTATTATCAACACTTTGTTGAGGGATTCTCCAAAGTCTCTCATTCTATTACTTCTCTTTAGTGTAAAGGGAAGAAATTTGAGTGGATAGAGAAGTGCGAGAGGGCCTTTCAGGAACTCAAAAAGGCACTTACTAGTGCACCTATCCTTGTAGTACTAGATCCCTTAGCTGACTTCATAGTTTGTACAGATGCTTCCCTAGAGGGTTTAGGAGCAGTTCTTATGCAGGATGGTAGGGCTATAGCATTTGAGTCTAGGAAACTAAAGACTCATGAACTTAATTATCCTACTCATGACCTTGAGCTTGCAGCAGTAGTGCATGCACTTGTGAGATGGAGACATTTCCTTTTGGGTCACCATTTTGAGCTGCATTCAGATCATCAAAGTCTTCAGTACATTTTCACTCAGCCAAACCTTAATGCACGTCAGCGGAGATGGATGGAGTTCTTGTGCGAATGTGATTTTAACGTTCACTACATCAAAGGAAAAGAAAACATAGTTGCAGATGCTTTGAGTAGAGACGTCACGAGGTATACACCATATCTATGGGCATGGATTTGAGAGACCATATACTGTAGCATTTGCCAGAGGATGGATGGTATTCAAAGGTTTGTCAGGTGTTACGGTCTCAGGATACTCTAGAAGGGAAATATGTAGATTATTCTTTGGAGTCCGATGGACTATTATGCCATAGAGGGTGCATCTATGTACCTTCTTCTGGGGGATTTTGAGAGTTCATTGTCACGGAGGCTCAGAGAGCTCCTTATGTAGTGCATCCCAGAGTTAATAAGATGCATGCTGACTTGAGATAGTTATATCATTGGCCAGGAATGTAGCAGCTCATTGCTAAGTTAGTAGCCTGATGCCTTGAGTGTTAGAGAGTAAAGGCAGTGCACCGCCACCTAGGTGGGTTTCTCCAATCTCATGCTATACCAGAGTGGAAGTGGGATATTATATCCATGGATTTCATCATTGGTCTTCCTATGTCTTCTCGTCGCCATGATGCCATCTTGGTGATAGTTGACAAGTTGACCAAAGTGGCCCACTTTTCACCAGTTTGGACTACCTTCACAACACTAGTAGTAGCATAGGTGTTCTTGCGAGACATTGTTAGACTTCATGGCATTCCATGCAAGATTATTTTTGATAGGGATTCCCTCTTCACTTCTTCCTTTTGGAAGGCATTATAGGCAGCCATGGGCACCAAGCTCAATTTCAGTACAGCCTATCATCTGGAAATGGATGGTTAGACAGAGAGGGTTAATCAGGTGTTAGAGGATATGCTTCATATGTATGTCATGGATCACCAGACCAGATGGGAAGAGTACCTTTCCTTAGTGGAGTTTGCCTATAACAATGGGCATCACACTTCTTTAGGGATTCCACCCTATCAGGCATTATACGACAGGCCTTGTAGGACATCGTTGAGTTGGGACCGCATATAAGACAGAGTTGCTATTGGTCTTGAGATAATTTGGGATATGGAGCAGTAGGTGAATTTTATTAGGCAGTGTTTGAGAGAGGCATAGGATAGAGAGAAGAAATATGCAGATGCGAAGAGGATAGATCATAGTTACTTGGTTGGAGACTGAGTTTTCTTGAGAATGCGATTGCATAAGAGTCCAATAAATTACGAAAAGGGTTCTACACTCACAGCTCACTTTGTAGGACCTTTTGAGATCCTTGAGAGGATAGGCCCAGTTGCTTACCATTTAGCATTGCCACCTAGCCAGTCATGCATCCACGATGTGTTTCATGTATCAGTTTTGAGGAAATATATCTATGATGAGTCTCATATTTTAGATTGGGATGCCTTGTAGGTGGAGTTAGACGGGCAGCTAGCTTTGGAGCCCATTCGCATTTTGGCACGCCAGACGCTGGCCCTTCGAGGTCGAGAGCTAGACCAGGTTAGGGTCCACTGGGATTGCTAAGATGAGGTTAAAACTTCATGGGAGGACACAACACGTATGAGATCAGAGTACCCCCATCTTTTTTATGAACTCCAGGAGGAAGTTCATTCCTAGAGGGGGAGGGTGTGAGGCCCTACCCCGACTCAGTCTAGCATTTCAGTGATTTTTATGTTGAGACTATTGTGGATGCTTTATTTTTATGCATTATGGATTTAGAACTTATATGATTCCATGATTTGGATAACATTGCTATATGTTGATGCTTCATTTATATGCTATATGATATAGAACTCTACATGATTCTATAATAGGATGAATTTGAGGTGATATATGTCATTATTGGATTTGCAAGACATTATTAGGATGTATGTTTTATGTGTGGATCAAAATTATGAGAATTAGGATAATTTCTTATGTGGAATTACTTGGATATAAGATATATTAAATTGTTCAAATGTAAATTGTATGCAAGTGTTTGATGTGTATTCTTATTCATGTGTTTTGTATTATATGAGGTTATTTAAAATTACTAATGTGTAATTGAGATGCACAAGAAAATTATCCATGTGACCATGGAAATATTATGGAGAACCAAACCTATACCTATGTGTGTTCGTAAAACCAAGGTTTGTCTATTTGGAGAGACAACACCCCGTTTGTATCGTATTTTATTCATGAAAGTGATTGTTGCATGAATGTTAAGATGAATTTTATTTAGTTGTGTAAATCCAACAAGAGACAAGCTTTCATGTATAATTTTATAAAAGTATTTTCTTTGTGTCACTTGACACATGTTTTCATTTATGTTTGAGTTTTTTAAATTTGTCTCTTGGAGGGAGTTGTTTAACTATAGCTTTTTCAAATAATTTAATATGATTCCATAAATGCCTTAAGTAAAGAATCTTTGGGATGGTCAACTTAGGTTTGACCCGAAAATAAACTTCAAAGGGGTTTAAAAAGGGTTAAATGGACTCCTAGGGGTAGTTTATCAGGGTTTACTAGAGCCCATAAGGTATACCTAAGGGTTAGGAGTAATTTTAGGCATGTTTCTACTCCCATGTGATCACTTAGACACCCTAAAAAGTGGGTTTCCTAAGTTGAGAAAAAATTGAAAATTAGAAGGCTTGAACTAAGTTGTTAACCTTTCTTTTGGAATGAGATTTTGCTTTCCCATTTTACCTTACTTTCCTTTTTAGTTTTAGAAACTTGAGAGAACTCCCACCAGTCTCTTCTTAAGCAAGAATGAGAGATTTTGGGGGTAATCACCCACTCTCCAATTTTGGAGACAAAGAATTTTGAAAGGAAAAAGATAGATCTAGGATTAAGAATTTGGCTAAGTGTAGAAAGGAAAGACTGGTGGAATTGAGCTGCTCATCCTCAACAAAACTAGCATACCTTTGGATAGTTTAAGGTTGGTTCTACGTTTCTTGTAATGTTTTCTTATTGCATGTTGTATTAAAAGAATTGCTTGTGTTAAAGGCTAGTTTTCCTTGCATGTATTCCTTGGAAATTTATTTGGTGTTTTATGCTTATGTAATTTATGTGTTTTGGGAGTAATCAATGCCTCCTACTCTTGGGAAAGAGGATGGTCTTGTGGGTGGTAGAAGTGGCAGCCCTTGAGTGAGAGGCTCTCGTAATGAGAGTGATCACAAGGGATTTTATGTGACCCTTTTTGCATGGCTTGTTTATGCATTGGGGGTCATAAGGAGGGAAATAAGGCATGAATGCCTTGGGGGGCATAAGGAATGTGGGGTTGTTATACTTGATGTATTTGGTTTGCCATGAGGTGGCTATATGTTTTACCATACTTGCAGTCTCCTCAGGGTACTTGGTCCACTACCACCCTTGAAAAGACATCACAATGTGTGGTGCAGTGTAGTCTGGGTTGGGATTGTGTTTGAGAATGTGTTTTCCCTTGTCTTTTGTGTTTGCATGTGTGTTACCTGTCTAAGGCTTGGTTCTCCAAGCTCAGGGGTGGCTACTGGTTAGCCTAGGCTAAGAGGTGAGCTCTCCATGATCATAGCTTTTGATTTAATGTAGGTTGTTGGAAGAAAGGGATAGGACATGTAGATATGGCTGGAGTTATTTGTTGCAGAAATTTGATCGAAATATTTTTATTATCTTGTTTTTAAAAGTCCTCATTTTTAATAATGAGAGACCTATTTGTAAAATGACAATAGTGTCTTTTAAATGTAATTTAAAGAGATGTAATATGTTATTTGCTATAATGCAAGAAAAAGGAAATGAATAAATCTAGGTTTAGTTCCTAAAAGTTCTTCTGAATTTAATATTTGTTTAGTACATTATATTTTTTGGAAAAGCTATAAAATTTATTTTACCCCTTTATGCATATAAAATAATTCAAGGGAATAAAGAAATGAATTAATGTTTGCATGCATGCTGTTTTGAAAAATAAATGTTTCAGTTCATATCCTATTGCAAAGAAATGATTTAATAATTGCATGCATGTTGTTTTGAATGTAAACATTTAGTTTATTTCCTATTTGCGTATCTCTAAAGATAAGTTGAATTGATTTTAGATAAATAAAGTTGCAGAAAATAAAATCACATATTTAATTGCAGAGATTTGAATTTAGAAACTAGATGGCCTATCTAATTTAAATAATCGCATTTGTATATAGTTGTTGTTAATTTGTTTTAAAACTCTCTTATTTACTTATTGCAGAATATAGAATCCATATTTAGTTATCCTAATTATTTCCTTTAGAAATTAGGAGATTAATGAAAGGAATTAAATAGTTCTAGAGTTACTATTTTAAGTATATTAAATTCTGTTATTTACCTTGTTTGTACAGTAAGTAAATAAAAAAAAAAAACCAATATAATAACTTCATTATTTTGTATAGTAAGATTCTGTGTTTGAATACATACTTGTAATTAAAATACTTTTGTCTATTCATTATATATTTTCTGTTATATAAAATATATATACAAATATATATATATATATATATATATATATATTATATTTATATAAATAAATACCTATGAAAATAAATATATATATTTATATACATATATATATATATATATATATATAAAAATATATATAAGTATATTTTATATCTTTTTCTTAAAAAAAAATTTAGCAAAAAAATAAAATAAAATTTAGTATGCATCGAGGGTAACGGGGTTTTGAGGACCTCCGCGGAGCTCCGACCGTGCAGGGGGCGTAGCGCCTGTGCGGGCCATGACTCTCACAGAGGCCACAACCTCTGTGTGGGCCACGACCCTCATAGGAGGCCGCAAGTCCCTGTGCGGTCCGTGCCACTATGCAGGCCGCGACTCACACAGCGGCCAAGGCCACTGTGTTGGCCGCAACCCCCATAGTGGGGCGACCCACCGATGGAGCTATGTGCACCACTGTGCCCGACCTTCCCCAAAACCGCCGCCCATTTTCCATGGCTGCCACCGTGGACACCATTCGGCCCTGTACAAACCCAAACAAAAAAAAATGGGAAGAAACCCTAGCCCGGTTAGAGCAAGGGTAGAAAGTGGTTAATAAAAAGGATAAAATAAAATATGAAAGGGCTTATTTTATAACATAAATAAGGGTTAGGTTTTGCATGGGTTAAACCCTTTTGATTTAATATATGTTATTATATATATATATAATATTATTTATATTTATATATATATATAGTTGTATATATATTCCAATATATAATTATATAAATATATATATGTATAAAATGTAGATCAGGAAATTGAAAATCATGAAAACAATAGCAATTAGGATAACCACAAAACCTAAAGCTGCTATGAAATCAATCCCAATCCAATCAATGAAGATAAAAAGACAAGATATTCAAATCAAATGAAATTGAAGCAAACCGACACAGATATCTCCTTCATGTGGCTCCATTGTTCTTCTTTCACCTTCAAATTGATGTGGATCTCACCTACAAGTGCAAAATGCAAAGTGGAAAGCAAGTTGTTGAGAGATGAAATTCGCAGTATAAGGTTACTCGAAAATGTGATTGATCTCTATTTATTGAAGAAACTCATCCAATTTATAGACAAATTGGAGAGAGGATAAGATTAGCATGAAGAGATATGAAAGAAAATTCAAATCAAGAGTGGCAAAATTATGACAAATGTTTTCTATGCAAGATGTATGACAAATTATGACAAGATTGGAATGCCATTCCCATGATAAAAGGGAAGAGAGAAAATAGCCTCCATGATTGCAACAAATGGAAGCATAAACATAGGAGAAAATGAGGAAATGAAATTAGGGGAAAAATTAGAAAAATTAAAGAAAATAGGAGAAATAGAAATTAGGAATTAGGAGAAATTGGCAAATTAGAAAATTGAGGAAAAAGATGAAATAGAAATTAGGTGAATTAATTAATCGGTTTTCATCCATTAATTAATTCATGAATGAGACCTAGGACTAAATAAATAGATTTATTTAACCCACAAAGAAGAAGAAAAGGATTAAATGAACAAATCATAAAACCCTAGAAATAAGAGGACAAGGAATTAGGTCAAGACAACAAGAAATTAATGTAGGTTAGATCATGATTTTGATTGACAAAGGACCAATGTTGATAAATGATTGAGATTGAATGACAAAAATCAATGACAAATTGACCAAGATTGACGAGGAGATCAAATTGATAGGTGCCAATTGACGATGAACAATGACTAATTGATCCAAATTGACATGGTTGAAAAGGACAAGGATCGATGACGAATCGATCACAAAATGACAAAATTGACAAGGACAAGGATTGATGACAAATTGATTGCAAAATGACAAGGCTGACAAGGACAAGGATCGATGACGAATCGATCACAAAATTACAAGATTGACAAGTTGATAACCGCCAATGATTAATAACAAGCTAAAGATGATTGAAAGATTGACAAGAGGACAAAACCCTAATTCTATCATCGATTAGGATTGACGATGTCCAAAATGATGATAAATGAGTGTGAGGCCTCACCTCGACTCAGTCTGACATTTCAGTGGATTTTATATTTAGACTATTATGGTTACTTTATTTTGATGCATTTTGAGACTTAGAACTTATATGATTTCAGGATTTGGATAACATTGCTATGTTTTGATGATTTACTTATATGCTTTATGAGATAGAACACTACATGATTGTTAGATAAGATGGTATTGCAATGATAGATGTCGTAATGGAATTTGCAGGACTTTACTATGATAATGGAACTATGATGTATGGTTAAGTTTATGTGAATTAGGATGAAATTTGCTTATGTAAAATTGTTTGATAAAAGATGTATTTAATCTGTGCAGATGAAAGTTGTATGCAAGTGATGATGTGTATTGTTATTCCTTTGAATTATATTATATGCGGATATTTGAGAGTACTAATGTGTAAATTGAGATGCGTAGGAAATTAACCATGTGACCATGGAAAATTTATGGAGAACCAAACCTAGACTTATGTATGTTTGTAAGCCAGTGGCTGTCTATTTGGAGAGACAACACCCCGTTTGTGTTGTATTTTATTCGTAACAGTATATGTTGCATGTGTGTTAAGTGTTATTTAAATTTAATGTGTGAAACCCACAGAAGACGATTTCATGTTTTAATTTGTAAAAGTGTTTTATTGGTGTCACTTGACACATGTGTGGATTTAAGTTTAATTGTTTTATTTTTGTCTCTTGGTGGGAAAGTGTTCAACTATAGTTTTTTCTTTTAATTAATATAACGTGATGTCATAAATACCTTGGGAAAAGAATCTTTGGAGAGGTCAACATATGTTTGACCCGAAAATAAACTTCAGAGGGGTTTAAAATGGGTTAAATGAACACCTAGGGGTAGTTTAATAGGGTTTCCTAAAGCCCATAAGGTATACCTAGGGGTTAGGGGTAATTTTAGGCAAGTTACTACTTTTAAGTGACCTTTTTGACGCTTTAAAAATTGGCTTTTCTGAGTTGTGCGAAAATGGAAATTAGAAGTTTGAATCTAATTGAGATTTTTCCTATTCGAATGAGAGTCTTTTTCCCATTCTACTTTACTTTCCTTTTTGGTTTTAGAAACTTGTGAGAACTGAGAGAATGAGCTTCTTAAGCAAGAATTTGAAAATTTGAGGGTAATCACCCACTCTCCATTTTTGGAGACGAGAAATTTTGAAAAGAATAGAATAGTTTTGACTAAAAAAAAAAAATTGGTCTAAGGGTAGAAGAAGAAGATCCGTGGATTGGGCAGCTCTTCCTCAAATAATTATACTACCATTGGGCAGATTAAGGTTGGTTACATTATTCATTAGAATGCCTACTTTCTTGTATGTGTTTTAGAGTATGATTGGTGTAAGGAAACTGTGTTCTTGAATGTCTTGTTTTAGAATTTCATTTGATATTTTTCATTATGCTTGGTTGTGTTTTGGGATTTTTCTCAAGACCTCTTACTCTTGGGAGAGAGGAGGATCTTGTGGGTGGTAGCAATGACAACCCTCGAGTGAGAGACTCTCGTTCGAGAGCGATCACAAGGGATTTTTGTGTGACCCTTGCTGCATGGCCTGTTTGTGCAATGGGGGTCATAAGGAGGAATATAAGGCTAGAATGCCTTTGGGGGGGATAAGGAATAAGGGGTTGAAATTCATGATGTATTTTTTGTGCCATGAGGTGGCTTCTAGTTTTCCATACTTGCAGTTCTCCTCAAGGTATTGGTCCACTACCACCCTTAAAAAAAGTCATCACCAAATGAGTGGTGCTGTGTAGCCAATTTGGGAGTGTGTCTAGATATCTGTGTGTGTATTTATGCCTTCTATGTGTTTGCATGTTTGTTACCCATCTAGGGCTTGGTTCTTCGAGCTCGGGGGTGGCTACCAATTAGCCTAGGCTGGGAGGTGAGCACTCCATGGTCATATTGTGATTTGTTATGCAGGAATGTCAGGAGAAAAGAATAGGAACAGTGAAAAGTTGCAGAAGATTATTGTTGAAGAAACTTAAATTCATTTGCAGTTATTAGTTTAAATTTGATAGGAGAAATATACCCTCATTCATGGAAATGAGAGGCAAGTTGTAATTTTGAAAATAGACATGAGATTTATTATTGTAGTTAAATAAAGAAACATCCTGTAATTTTGCAGAATATCGATAGAGTTGTAAAAGCTAGATATGCTTCTATTTTCTATTTTGAAAAAAAAAAGAAAAAGGGTTGCTTTTGATTTGCATGCAATAGTTTTTTTTTGTAATATGGAAAAATCAGTTTTTAATTAATTTTACCTTCATTCTACTTGCGGAAAAATATGAGTTGTATTTGCTGTTAGATTTTAAGTATTTAAAAAAAAAAGTGTTTAAGTAGTTGTCTTATTAGTTGAGAAATCAATGGATGTATTTATTTCAGAAAAGTATAATGTATTCCTAAAATAGTACTTCCTAAGTTCAGAAGAAGAAAATAAAAACATATATATTTCTGATGTGCTATGATAAATAGCTTAGCAGTGGATTTACTTCATTTTTTTATTAGCAATTAGAATAATTGAAAAAAAAATAAGAGCCTAAGCTTATTTACCATTCATATGGTTATATATATATATATATATATATATATAATTTTGATTTAACATAATGATTAACCTTTGTTATTTTGCTTTAGCAAGAAAAATTTTGCATGTAAAACTTATTGAGAAAAAAATATACATATATTCACACACACACACACACACACACACACACACACACACACACACACACACACACACACACACACACACACACACACACACACACACACACACACACACACACACACACACACACACACATATATATATAAAAAAATAGAAAAAAAAAATATAAAATAAAACTTTTTTTTTATCTTTTAAAAAAAAGGGGGGGGGTTTTGTTTGCACGCGGACCCCACTGTGTGAACACACAGTGTGGGCCTCGCGGCTTTCACTGTGTGAACACACAATGTGGGCCGCTATGGCTCCCACTGTGTGGACACACAGTGGTGTGGGCCACCAGCGGCTCCCACTATGTGGACACACAGTGGCACCCTCGACCCCTATCGCCCTTTAAAAAACTTGCAACAAGGAAAAAAAAATCCATGGCCACTGCCATTGTCATTCGGCCCTGTGAAAAAAAAAATGGGATAAAAAAAAAGAAGAGTGTTAAACCCTAGCCTGGGTAGGGCTAGGGTAATAAAATAAAATAATATGTTTAATTTTATTTAGTTTAGAGTCATTTTATATAAAAAAAAAGAATCCCTAATTAGGGTTGGAGGGCAAATTGGCTATTAAGTGGGAAAGATATTGTAGAGGATTATATATATATTTATCCATAGGTTATAATTTTGAGTATGAATTTATATAGAGTTTTTAAATATTTAAATACCTCTATATGATTTTCTAATAGGAAGATAAAAAAAAAGAGAAATATATAAACTTAAGAATAAAGCCTAGTCTTATATTTTTAAAAGTATTTAGGGTGATAAATACTTAATTATGCCCTAGTTAATTTAATTAGAGCATTAAATTTTCAAATGGATATTAAAGGAAGTAATTCAAGCGCCTTCCACTTGAGGTTAGATTGGATAATTTTTAATTGGCTTTCTAAAGGTGAGTAATAGTTACTCGTAATTAACTTTGCCCGTGTTAATTAAATTATCTAAATAAAATGACACTTTAAAAGATTATTAAGTTATTGATTAAAAAAAAGAGGTTTTAGACTATAAGGTCTTCTAGGAGATTAAATTTATCTTCACCTTCTATAGTTAATGAGTTTGATTTAATTAATCTATGGACTAGGTATCTTGCGAAATTAAAATTAAAACCTTTAGATTTCCACAAATAAAATTTAATTAATATTCGATACTTGGCTTGTATTAGAATTAGCTAAAATATAGATATGGCAATTACATTAGCACATGTCATGTGAGCGAACTTGTTAATTAATTAGTAATTTAAAAAAAAAAAAATCATTCTTTTTTTGCCCTAAATTTTGGGCATGACAATGAGCACGCACCATGATGTGACAGGATAAGATTGACCAAAATCATGACTAAAGATTGCTATCGACAAGACCTAATTCGAAAGTGAGAAAAATGAGGAATGGAGAAGAAGGACTCGATGCTCACAAATGATAAAGACCAAGTGTGCAACATAGAAGAAATTTTAATGCGATGCAAGAACCCTAAAATAAGGCAATGCGCAAATGTTAAAGTATGACTCCACGAGCATTGACCATTTTTAGATGTCTACATTTTGCCCCTCTTTGAGACAATGCGAATCTAAGCATTGTTTCAAAGACCAATAATGAAAATGCCCTAGACAATAACAATGACATATTGTTAACCCTACTTTTTGAGAACTGAAAATTGTTGGAATTCTTGTGTTAGACAATTTGAGTCAATAACGATTTTCAAAGAAAAATAAATATATGTAGAGCATGAATATGTGTGATTTCTTTTCATTTGACGAAGTCAAGAGGTTTAACCAATCAATTATTTTCACACATTAATTAAAAGCTTTTTTAGCCTATGTCATGGGTCATAAGAAAAGAATCTTGAAGTTGTTTTAATGTTCGTGTCATTCAAGGAATTTAGAAACCCCTTGATGAAAAAAAGTTACTATCAACAATGCCTTGTAAATGTACCAAGGACACAAGAGGTGAATATGCCTATGATAGGGATGGTCTTCTCATTCCATGGTTGACTACTAATTTTTGGCTTTGAAAGAGAGTAAAATGACTCAGGCAGACTTCATTGCCGAACGCACCCTTATCCATCCTTGTAATATGTAATGTGGTAACTGTATTATATAATCGAGTTTGAAATATAGATTGTGGGTTTTCATGGCATGGAGATAAGGCACTTCAAAGAATAGTTTAAATGATAATAAGGTTCTTACACTAGAAACTACTCACTTGGGAAATGTACACCATCGGTGGTCTAAGCTGGTAGTTGACCAAGTGTTAGCGGCAACATGGTAAAATGATTAAAGGGACCAATGAACACCAACTTCGGGTTGCGGATTAGAAATTATCATCAAGTTGGTGAAAATCATCAAGTTACCAATATGTTCTTATGCACAATATGAGAAAACTCAAAGTCATGTAATGGTTTCATGCTTTCGGTGAGTTAGCCAACATTAGCAAGATGCTGATACACTTCAACTTCTTAGTTTTCAGCGGCAATATGAGAATGTTTTGAAAGATATCGCCTTCTCCTTAAACTTCCATCTGGTAGATTGAATACACCACGTGGCTTGTGAAAGATAACAAAATCGATTTTCTAACTACTTCTGCCATTTTCTTTGCATGTCAATAGATATGCATGCTATCATGCCCCCTAACTCCAATTGCACTTGCAAATATCAAGGATGAAGTATTATGTTTCGATGTGTATTCTGCAGATTATCAATGATATGCAAGATAGGAGAATGTATGTTGTGCGTGTCTATTTACATATTATTTGCATCTGAAATAACTGCGTGAGCATTGCATGAATCCTCTGGCTCAGTGAAGTAGACAGTTTGATCGAAATAATCTTAAAGAAATGGTTGTCATTCTCAGCACATGATTGTTATTGCTACGCAATGTCAATATGTTGATAACAGTTTAAGAAAGTACAATGTGTATTTTGCCACCTTAGGTGATATTGTTTCTCCTTAGCCATCGATGATATTGCTTCTATTTGTATTTTGGTGATGTCATTTGTCTCACATCGCAATTAGAAGTGCTCCGGTCGACCTGCATGCAAAAGCCGACAAAGTATTCTAAACCTTCAATTTTCTCAACTCGATCGCAGCCTCTTAGATCAAATGATATGAGGGATGTCAATCGTGCAAAGCTTGGAAGCTCAACCAACTCTGGGCAACACTTTATTACCAGCCTTTCAAGGTTTACCAGATCACAGATGACCCTTATATTCTTCAGATTTTCACCGGATGACAAAGTTATTGACTTGACTGTTGTTGGCAATGCTTCAATGTCCGTTAAATTATAATTATCGACTAGCATGAGTTTTTCAAGGCAGGGATAAAAGTGTTCAGAAATTGAAATCTTGTACACTTCAGTGTCCCATATCTCTATTCGATTCAGCTTGCTAAATGCAGAAGAAGGTAAAGATGTGTTGGTAATTTATATATATTGTAAAGAATGTCATCACATCAAGTTTTACAGTTATTTATATATTGTATACAATGAATATTGGGTCGGTTTACTTCAAAACCTATGCTCGCTATCTCAAGGAACTTTAAATATGTTATAAGTATTCTTTCCAAATATAGATTGAAGGAGGAGTTGTGTCAGATATCATGAAATATGGTGAATGAGAGATATGATTTGTTTAATAAACTATCCCAAAGAAACGTAATGCAATGATTCTAACTGTAGCACGGTGTTGTTTTAAATGATATTTCAAGCTTTCAACCCTATGGGATTAGAGGGAGTCAAGAGATATTTTTAAACATTGTTTACAAATTTCCAATTTGCTGCAATTGGTAATAAAAAGACACTTTAGAACTTCTTAGTATAAGAATCTGAAAAACACATCATCATGAAATACAAGGCTCAAGAGTATGAGTATGCCCCGATGATCACCACCATGTTTCCAGAGGTTCATGATACCAAGATTGGGCACATAAATTTGCAGGAGATCAAAAAGTTCTTCATGGAAGGTGGCAGATCAAAATTGTCTTGTAGAGTGGCAGGAAGCGGCTTGATTGAAGTAGCATGTTTTCCCATAGCAATTCAATGTACAGATTTGATGATAGAATGCTCAAAAAGATATAATCCAGATGCAAGAGAGATCAAAGCTGCAGATGGATCCTTAATGGCCAAACTTGATGGAATTTCAATAGCTATTATTCTTCATTTTCCATATAAGGAAAAGTTCACTCACATCGATAAGCAAAAAGCTTACAAATACTTCAGCGATAATAGAAGCAAATGCCTCAACAATCTGGCTAAAGAATGGATGGTTGCACCATGAGGAGGACAGTCTCAGCTTCCAAAAACACTCCATCATTCTCTTTTCATCAAAGAGATTTGTTACTTGATTTTGTTACTCCATAGAGTCACAGGAAGTCCTGAATCCACTGAGTTTGAAATGTGGATGTATCTCTTCATAACAGTCATCTCTGCCAGTAAGCAATTCATTGACTAGGGCCATCTCATCAGTAACTGCATACATGACCAGTTAGTGCACTTCAAAACAAGTCAATGCTTCCATATGATCTCTTACTTGATATATGCTATTGCTAATTTGAGGTCATGGCCAAGGTTAAGTACTAATGGTGTCCTAAATCAAGAAACTCAAGTTTACCATTATTACAAGCAATTGCAACTTGAGGAAAGCTTTGTGTATTTCAGGTGGGTGAATGATGCTTTCACAATGTGGGCAGTAAGGTTATTACAAGGAGACATTGCCACCGAAATATCAAAGGAAGCCGCTAAATTGATAAAGAAATATGGAAGTTTCTTCATCCAGTTTCTGAGATTTACCTATCTTCGAGTAGGAGGATTTGAAGGTTATCCACACAAGCTACCTAGATATGTTGATGATAAGCTCATTTTAGTTGAGCTTTGTCTGCAATTGGTTTCAGTTCAAAAGAAATGTAGAGATAGAAAGAATAAAGGGGTAGCCTTTCCCATTTGTCTTGGGCACTATAGATGTGAATCAAGTTCAAGAGCAGATGAGACAGAAAAAGCTTTATCCAAGGTCAACTTGTATCCATATCAGATGAGGTTTCCTTTTGATGGTAAGGATTATGTCAAGAACAGCTTAAAGTTAGGTCCTGGCTATTTTCATTTTCCTAATCTTGAAGACTTTTGGGAGGATTGTGAAGATGAGTTTGAGGTTAGAAAAAGAGATTGGACAAGGTTAACTTTGAAGCAAATGAAAGATTTCAAGATGGATTGGACCATAGAAGGCATTGAAGATGATGGATCTGATTTGATTGATCCTGTCTATTTTGAGCAAGTCCAGTCCTAGCCACTTCTCAATTTGAATTGGGCAGATCCAGAAGTGAGAGATGTCAGAGAAAGAACGAGTTTTGTAATCAAAAATTCTGAAGCCTAGATTAAGAAGAAGATTACTCAAATGACTGCTACCAGACCAACAAAGGAAACTCCAAGAAGGAAAGGAAGTCAGCTTGAGAGCTCTACGTCACTGTATTCTTCCCATACTCCAGCTAGGGATACTCCTTCTTACCAGAATACTCAAGGAAGTGATGGAGATGAAGACCCTCCAAGGAGGAACAATCTTTAGAACACATGTGGTGATGAACCTTGACAAAAGAGGAAGAAATCCAAAGCAAAAGACATAGAAGAAAATTCTATTGCAAGTCAAGTAAAGGATCAAGTTCTAGTGGAAATTCTGGATGACACAAGATTTGATGATGGAATGCATTCCATATCTCCCTTTGTTCCTATTGAATCCCTACAAAAAGAAGCACAACAAAATACTTTAGTCATGGATTCATCATTTCCAAGCAATCCAAGTGATCAATTTGAAGAAATCAGGGAGGTTACAACAACAATGGTAGCAAGACAAGAAATCATCCAAGAGTCTACAGAAAATTCTTCTTTCCCATGGTTAGAACAAAGTCTATTGAAGAAGAGGAAGGTAGAAAAGCTAGTGGTACCTGAATTTAGTAGCATATTTGATCTCTTTGGAAGAGCTGAAAAAATGAAGAAACTCAAAGTATCCTCAATAATAAAGACTGATCCAAATTCAAGGAATATGTGCTTAGAGATTGCTCAACCCATATCTGAGAAGGATACAAATGAGGCCACCTCTACGGACTTCGTTGTGACAAAGGTTGATATGGGACCTTCTTCTCATGAGTCTGATATTCAAAACTTTAATGTGATGGCAGCCAGAATGGTGGAGAGAAGTGAAAATGATAAGCAATCCAAGGATCAATTGAAACAACAAGTGCACACTTTGTCTTCTTACTTGAGATCCATAGTTGATACCTCCACTATGCCACTAAGTGTAGATTGCCATCCAATTATATTGACACCAGAAGGAGTAATTGAAAGGAATGTTATGGATAATCTTCAAAAATACCAAGCCTATGGAAAGGTAATTGAAGGTTGGGTAGAAAAGGTCAAAACTCTTGCATGTGATTTCGTAGTCCAAGCAAAATCTATCCATGATGAGGCCTTAATAAAGAAAGATACTATTGAGAAAGACTTGAAGATGTCAAGAAAGAGGAAATAGCTTGGAAGGAAATTGTGAATGATTTCAAACAAATGATAGAAATTGGAATGGACACCCTTGCAACTGAGAAAATCCTTCCTAATAATGAAAAAGATTATCTAGAAATATGGATAGAAAGCATTAACTGGAAACTAGTGATCATAGATCAAGTTTCATCAGAGTTAGAAAAGCTCATGCTTTCATGTGATCAAGTGTGTACCAAACTCCAAGGACAACTCATTGCTCTTTTCCCAGATGTGACATTGATGGAAGATTTGCAGGTGTTACAGAATAGCTTCCAGAACATGGTAGATTAGCAGCTTTTTAATAGGACAAACTTCAATGAAAATACCATGGAAAAATTGATTGATATTTACTCTTCCTTGAGAATCTCTATGTCTCAGATACTCAACATGGTGACAGAACTAAGCGGCATTCATAGAAACTTGAAGACATGGAAAATGAGGATAGCCAACATCCTAATTCCCAAAGGAAAATCTGTCACTTCAGCCATCCGACTTTTCAAAATCTTCAGAGACAAAGGACCTAGACAACATAATGTGCCTACAGAAGTGACAACCTCATCGGCAGCACAAGGAGTTAGCTTAGAATAAGTGCAGAGTTGCATTTTGTATAGTCTTCATTTTTGTTGTGTTACTCACATCATGTTTTTGTCTTTCTTTGTAAATAACTCTCATGATCGAGTTTCCTTTCTCTCATCTCTATTTCTATATTGTAATAAAAGATAATCTTGGCTCTTTTCATATGAGGTAGTTATCCTAAGTTCTCATTTTGGGTAGTTATTCTAAGTAGTTATTTTTCCCAAAGTTGAGGAAGTTATTTCAAGTAGTTGAGGAAGTTATAAAGTAGTTATAAAGGTGGTTAGGGTAGTTACCTTAGGTGGTTACCACTTCACCTATGTATACCTCATTATTATTCAATGTGAAGGGGATTCCACTTTTTCACAAGCTTTGTATGAGAGACTTGGATAGTATTATTCAAGCAATTAAGCAATAGAGATCAATTTGGATGTGTGTTCAACTTATTCTCATGGGTTATTATCAATGTTCTTATGTTTAATTGATGATTACCTAATGCTTTCCCTTTAACATTGAATGTGGAGAAGATTATTTCAAGTTGTGGTATCTCAAACTTGATTATATGGAATTTATTTTAATCTAGATTCATACCTTGTATGGCGTTCAATCTTTCTTTATTGTTCGTTCTTTAAAATTTTTGAAAAATCCAAATACCCCCATTATATGAGGGAGCTGCCCCTCTCAAACGCAGAGAAGAATTACCATTTCTTTGTGATTCTTCAACTATTGTGAACGCTTTGTTGCTAATTACAGGGGAAAATAGAGTTTTTCAAGAAAGTTTCTTAAAGCAACAAATCTTTTTACCAACACATATGCATGCCCCCTCAAGGCATTGGCCGGAAAAATCTAGAAAAAAGGCCAAGTGATCGATAAGAAAGACAGAAGATGATAGGTTTGAGCGGATCAAAAATCAAAGGTCGGATGCAAAAAGGACAAGCAGTGGAAGGTGAAAAAGACTGTGACCATCATAAGATGGAGAGCATGCACGTCCATATAGGTACTGACAAAGATCTATATAGGAGACAAGGAGAAGGAAAAGAGTTCATTTGCACTGGCCAAAGTGGAGGAGTTGTTGCTCAGGAAAAAGGACCCCTGCAGAGAGATGGTGAACATTCCAATGGCAGATCACCTTGGGGAACATGTACACACCTATAGATGACCAGATGACGTGGGAGCAGTGGTATGTAGCTCAAAAACCCATATGTTCAATTTCTTGAATTTTGCTTGATTGTGGGACATTGTGGGGCCCACAGGGGAGGGAAAAATGCAGATCTGTGCCTGTGTGGGCACATTCTGTGCCTGTGTAGAGATGTTCTGTGCCTATGTAAGGTACACAGGCATAGCTTGATGCTGCACAAGCACAAGATAGTGTGCCAAGATTGACGGAAGAAATGTTAGTAAGAAGAAATTAGACAGAGGACAGTTAGAGATGAAGGAAAACTTGCTTTCACAAATGCACATAAGTAGGTGAGAACCTTTATTTATTGTAGCAAAGCGGATGTAGAGCATCATGGCATTGAAGGCCAGAGCTGGAACGCAACCCCTTGTGCAAAAGATAGACACATCGCACACAAGGAATGAGTGAAACATCCTAGGGTGCATACATCAAGGGTCAAGGTATGTGCGGCATTCACAAAGCAAACATACTTATCACAAACACCCAATGATATAATTGCCCTAGGTTGTGACAAACATTCCACAAACAACAAACACAACAAAAAAGGAAAGGGACCATGAACCATCCCGGTCACTCTAAATCACTTAGTGACATCATCGAGCAACATAGGAACATGATCAAAGCCAAAGATAAATTAGTAAAAAGATAAGACGCACAAATTCAACCAAGTCAAACAAACAGTCTGATTGTCATTGTCAAAAGTGGAAAACAAGAATGATCATGTTGTCTAGTTTCAGGGAATGCGGTACCTTGTCAAAGATAGGACACAGTCTGGTTTTGAGTATACCACACCCTGTATAAGACCCATGATAATGTTGACAAGGACCAATGGTAATGCTGATGCTATTTGGATTGATGTGACAACTATGATCAGGTTGAATGCTTGCTTGGTCGAATAGTTCATCTATTAATGCGTGATTTCATTAAAGCACAATGTTTGATTGAGTGTCGTTGGATGTATGCTCAGCGATCTGTCTATGCACAAAGGGGACCATTTATTGACAAAATGCAAAATGCCAAAGAAATTGTTTTTGGATTTTGATGTTTTTCACTTTGTAGGAATTTCGAGTTTTTTACAATTTTTTTGTTCATTTTTTAGGACTTTATTTGACTTTTTAGGGATTTTTTCAGGACATTATTTGATTTTTAGGGATTTTTTATGATTTTGCCCCCAGTTTCTAGCAAGGCAAGGAATATGAGAAGTGAATAAATAGGCTTGCTAAAACGATGGTGGATAGAGGGAAGACAAAGGCCTTTTATTATGGAGACAATGGGACAAGAGATTGGATATGGCAATGTAAAGTAGTGACATGGCATGAGGTACATGTCAAGAGGTTTTTGAATCCATGTTTAAATTTTGCTTCCTTATGTTAGATCAAGCTCAAGGAATGAAAAAAAGTGTATGGATAGTGATAAGATATGGATAGGATAAGCAAGACCAAGAATGGATAAGGGACATGGACTAAAGGTTGAGATTGGCTAAGGGATAGTGGCAGAAAGTTGCAATAAGATAGTGAATATGGATGAAAGGTTGTAATAATCAAATGGATAAATACCAAAAGCTATGATAGACTAAAAGCTGCAAACAAGATGCATGATGCTCATGACGATCCTCAGCCTTGTCAATATCAAAAGTGGAAAGGGAAACTGGACATGAGGGACAATAGGATATGAAGGGTAATGACAGGGGTTCAATAGGATAATGGAACAATGAAGGACAAAAGGATATGATAGGATAAAAATTGTCCCCAAGTACGGTATGCAAGAAGTTCATAGATTACGCATGACGCCTGTTTGTCAGGTTTTCATCATGATACTTGCCCAAGGTGCCTGTTTGCTAGGTTTTCACCAGTGGATGAATTATTTTTGCTTTACTTTTTTCTTTTGTCTTTTTTCTCACTTTTTTTTTTTTTTGTATTTTGACTTTTTCAATAGAAGATGGACACATGATAGGGGATGGAAGAAGGACTCGAGCATATTTTTGTTTGGATAGTAACCTTGAAATAAATGGATCATGACCTTTAAAATTATGCTCAAAGACATTGGTAGGATAAGGACATGGAAAATAAGATGAAACTAAGGAAAGGATTTATGTAAAGGATTAGATCAAAGGGATCGAAGGATGAAAAATATGCATTGGATAATGGATAGGGTATGGGAAGAATTGGGCTTCACTGGATGGAAATGAAGGCAAGATCAACATTGGAACACACCTTGATGGGTGGTGGACTAATGGAGGAAGAGTGAGTTTTGGATGTGGAGATTTTGATGAAGGAATAGCTAGGGATTTGTGGACATAAGGACCCAAAATGGAAGAAGGAGGTGATGGAGGAACAAATTTGAGAGGTTTGGATGGAGAAATAGCAACTTTAGATTCCAAGTTGGATGTTTCATTAGGCTTTTGGATTGATGAAATTTACTCAAGGATGTGTGCCTTTGTTGACCTTGCATAGAGGACAAAGGGATATAAGGACCTAAGATGGATGGAAAGTATGATGGGGAAGGTGTATGTTTTGATTGTGATGGAGGGATACCAATGTCTTGAGAGTGAGTTGTGTAGACATGACCCTTAAGATATTCTTTTATATGGAGGGGTTCTTTCTCATGAAGGTCTACCCCTTGGCCTTTATGAATATCTTGACTTGTTGGATACTCTTTTCTTTGGGAAGAAGATGCGAGTCCATTATGAGGTGGATATGATATGAGAGAAATAATGAGATCTTGAAGTGGATTGGATTGCACCAAAGTGGAAGAACCCATTATGCATGTCGAGGGTTCATGAACATCTTGCACTAACATGTTAGAATCATGAGGGGGATTAGGATCATGAGGGGGACTAGGATTGTGTAGTGGACATGGTTCAATGACAGGCTCTTCAAGAGATGGAATGGGATAAATAATGGGATCACTAAAAGAAATGAGCTCTTGGAGTGTATATGGAGGATTAAGACAAGGAGATGGAGGAACAAAAGGATCTTGTGGAGGATTTAAAGGAATAATTTGATCTTGACAAGGAGGAAGATCATTGGAATCCTCTTTAAAGATGCTTTGCTCTTGACTTTTAATGGGATCATCGGAAAGGATGGAAGTGATATCTTGATCTTTCTTAGGAAGTGGAATGTCAATGGGATTTGAAAGGACATTATGTTCTTGGATAGAGTTGACAGGAATAAGTGAATCATTGCGAGTGTCTAGGGAAATGGGATCTTGGTCAACAATTGGATGGGATGATAAGGTTTCAAGATCTTGATCTTCATCTATTTCAAGACATGTTTCTTCATGCTCTAAATTATCCTCTTGACATGGGGTTGGACTTTGGATATGCATGGGGGATTTTGACAAGGGATCAATGTTTTGGCATGAAGGAAATGCACTTTGAACATTTGTGATGGATTCTGGCAAGGAATCAATGCTTGAACATGAGGAAGAGGGACTTCGAATGGGGTCCTCTAAAATAGGTAATGGCAATAAAGTGCATGGTGGCATTGGGTCTTGTATTTCTGAAACATGACAAGGATGTGCATCATGAATTGGATTATCTTGGCAATCAATTATGGATAGACCCTGGATAATTTCATCCTTGGGTGTATTTTTTGATGAGGACAATATGGAATGTTCTTGTGAAACTTCTAAAGGTGTAGGGATAGATGCCATTGGAGAGTCAATTTGTTTGTGGGGGAATGAGGCATTGCTAGACATAAGTGTATTATCTTGATCTTCCTCAAAGAACTCACTTGGTAATTTCCTTAAGATCCTTGCAATAAGGCCACCTTTCTTTCAAGGTTTTGACATAGTTGTATCTAGAATTTGAACTTGTTTGGAAAGGAGTTGGTTCTGGTTTGATGTCATGTTTTGATTTCGAACAGATGTTGATCAAATTGGTTTGTCATGTTCAAAATTTGGCTTGGTGCATGTTGCAAGTTTTGTTTTTGAATTTGTAATTGTAGTTGTTGATACTGAGTTTGTTGTCAATAATTAATAGTTGGTTGGACATATTGTTGAAATTGGACCATTGGTTGTGTTGGTTGTATATGTTGGACCATTGGTTGTTTCTGTTGGAAATGTTGGAACTATTGAACAATTGGTTGTGATGGTTGAAAATGTGATTGATAGTAAACACCTTCTTGTTCTTGTTGTGGAGGCACATAATGTTGTTGTCTCTTTTCTTGAAATTGTTTCATCATCTCTATTTGTGAGAGGAGAGCTGGTATGTTTGATTATTCAATAAGAGATCTTACATCAATTGGCTCAAAGTTTGGGTTTGGACCTTGAAATTTTTTAAATGTTTTGGACATTTGGGATCTAATATTCTCACTATTTTTCACCTTTTGTTCAATGATCTTTGTTTCTCGAGCTAGTTTCTCCTCTAGTTTTTGTATTTGGAGACTTGTTTCATCATAAAAAGTTTGACCAATATTGCCTTGTTGTTGGGTTGGATATAGTTGTGAAAGAGTTTGTTCCTCATGTAATGTTTGAGTTTGAATTTCATGTTGCAGGTTTAGTTGATTCCAATCAAAATGTGCATTTTCCCTTGGCGTTGGTGGAACACTCCCATATCCCAGTTTCATGGGTACAAACACTGGCTCATATAATGGAGGTGGTCCAAGTTGAACCATTCCATATTGTGGTAATGATGTGATTGATGAACCTTCAGTTTGTAATGTTTGACTATTTTGAAACTATGAGTTTGATATGTTGTCAATGGGTTGATATGTTGGTTTGCCCATCTTCTTAGATTTTGACCTTGTTTCAACAGGCATGTCACTATGCAAATGCAATATCTTTGGGATTTTTTTGATTTTAAAAGGATGATGTATGATATGCAACTAAATGCAACCTAAATAGATGAAAATGTAATCTATGGAAAGAATGCAACCTATGTTTTTGTTGTTTTTCAAGGTTTGGACAAACTTTTTGGAATGCAAACCTAAAGACTCATCATTGGGAAGTTGAAATGAAGCCAAGACCTTAAAGGACAAAGGACCAAATGACAATAGGACAAATTGACAATGTCTCACCTATATGCTTGGATACTAAGCTAGGTTTGACAAAAATGATATTAATGAAAGGACAAATTTTAGAAAAGGTCAAGACTCCCTAACAACAACTTAGGGTATCATCCAAGGTTTTGATTTTTTAAGTTTGACAAACCAAATTTTTGAGACTAAATGAAAGAAGGCAATGATTATGACAATGACTTAGGATATGACATGAAAATGATCAAAGGATATGATATGACAAGATGAAGCCAAGACAAGATGACAATACAATGATAAGGATATGTGAAGACCAATGACTTGGAATATACAAAATGCAACCTAGGCAAGACCTAATTTTAGCATGACAAGGATAATGCACGAATGTCACCTAAATGGAAATCTAGCTTGGATATGACAATGAAATGCAAACTTAGGGAAATGATTTTGAACCTAAGTGCAAAATGAGGACGCTTGCAATGAAAAGGACTAAAATGAAGGGAGATGACAATATGTCCTAGGACCTAAGTTGGACTATGCAAAACCTAGCCTAAAGTGACATGAATTTTGAAACAAAGACCTTCAATGTTTTGACAAGCCAGTTCAAATGTTGGATGAATACTTGGACAAATTTGGACTTTTGTTTGGATTTTGTTTTGAATTGAAGGTTGTTGATTTTGAAGCCCCAAGTTGATTATGAGCACTTTTGAAAGTTTGTATTTGATTTAACTTTTGATAATCACAGAAGATAAAATGTTTGTTTGACTTTGACTCAAGAAAATCAAGCACATTCACAACAAATCCTATGGCTAGCAAGGGCAATATCTATTGAACCCTCTAACCATAAAATACAACACTCAGCCGGATAGCTAGATGCTTGGTAGTACTGGCTCCCCCTTACAATGCACTCACTTCTTGGGCATACCAAGCTTCGAGTTCAAGGGGCATCACTTTCCAAGAACTTGCTATATCTAACTAAGGAGTACATGAGAGGTGTCTTCGACATGCACATATCACAATGCCTGAGCCAACATATAGAAGGATTTTGGCATCTAAAAACAAGAGATTCTAGTAAGGGCATCCATTCGAGTGGGTATTGATCTGGCAAATAAAACGTCACAATACCATTCTAGCACCCATTGTCTACAACTTTCGTTGCATCCACAGTTATTTAGAGTGGTTTAGAAGAGCTTGGCTTTAGCCCATCACCACTTTGGGTCATTCCCTCTCACCAATGCCTGTGTGAAATACCGGGCAAATTGAGAGGTAGGCCCAGTTCTAAGGGTTAAAACATGCAATCAAATTAAAACAAACAAAGAATGTACAGTGTTTCATTAACCTTTAAGAAATGAAATGTGCAACTACTTTAAAAATCGCAACCAAGATGTTTTAATGAGAGTCTTTGACCGCGTCCTGCATAAGATTCGTTAGTAGTTGCATTTTTAGTCTTCATCACACGTAACGCCAAGATGCTGCACAGAGAATTAGTACCAAAGAAAATCTAGAATGCAAGAAATAGAATGAAAACAAACAAATTTGCGAGTAAAAACAATTGATTTCACCTCTGTTTCTAGCTTTACAAAGGTGCAGAATGCCTCAACATAGGCACAAAACCAATCAAAACAGGTGCATAAAACTTCAACATAGGCACAGAAAACTCAAACACAGGCATAGAAAACTCAAATACAGGCACAGAAAACTCAAACACAGGCGCAGAAAACTCAAACACAGGCGCAGAAAACTCAAACACAGGTGCAGAAAACTCAAACACAGGCGCAAAAGTGTCTAGAAAGCTCCGAGTCAACCTGTTTCTTGAGTTTTTCACTTGCAAATAGCTCAAAAGAACTCAAAACATGGTTAAGGGGTTAGTTCATGTCGGGTTCACCAGAAATGTAGATCAGGAAATTGAAAATAATGAAAACAATAGCAATTAGGACAACCACAAAACCTAAAGCTGCTATGAAAGCAATCCCAATCCAATCAATGAAGACATAAAGACAAGATATTCAAATCAAATGAAATCAAAGCAAACCAACGTAGATATCTCCTTCATGTGGCTCCATTGTTCTTCTTTCACCTTCAAATTTGATGTGGATCTCACCTACAAGTGCAAAATGCAAAGTGGAAAGCAAGTTGTTGAGAGATGAAATTTGCAGTATAAGGTTACTCAAAAATGTGATTGATCTCCATTTATTGAAGAAACTCATCCAATTTATAGACAAATTGGAGAGAGGATAAGATTAGCATGAAGAGATTTGAAAGGAAATTCAAATCAAGGGTGGCAAAATTATGACAAATGTATGACAATTTCTATGCAAGATATATGAAAAATTATGACAAGATTGAAATGCCATTCCCATGATAAAAGAGAAGAGAGAAAATAGCCTCCATGGTTGCAACAAATGGAAGCATAAACATAGGAGAAAATGAGGGAATGAAATTAGGGGAAAAATTAGAAAAATTAAAGAAAATAGGAGAAATAGAAATTAGGAATTAGGAGAAATTGGCAAATTAGAAAATTGAGGAAAAAGATGAAATAGAAATTAGGTGAATTAATTAATAGGTTTTCATCCATTAATTAATTCATGAAAGAGACCTAGGACTAAATAAATAGATTTATTTAACCCACAAAGAAGAAGAAAAGGATTAAATGAACAAATCATAAAATCCTAGAAATAAGAGGACAAGGAATTAGGTCAAGATAACAAGAAATTAATGTATGTTCGATCATGATTCTGATTGACAAAGGACCAATGTTGATAAATGATTGAGATTGATTGACAAAAATCAATGACAAATTGACCAAGATTGACAAGGAGATCAAATTGATAGGTGCCAATTGACGATGAACAATGACTAATCGATCCAAATTGACATGATTGAAAAGGACAAGGATTGATGATGAATCGATTGCAAAATGACAAGATTGACAAGGACAAGGATCGATGACGAATCGATCACAAATTGACAAGGCTTACAAGGACAAGGATCGATGATGAATTGATCACAAAATGACAAGATTGACAAGTTGATAATCGTAAATGATTACTAACAAGCTAAAGATGATTGAAAGATTGACAAGAGGACAAAACCCTAATTCTATCATCGATTAGGATTGATGATGTCCAAAATGATGATAAATGAGCACGCACCATGATGCGACAGGATAAGATCGACCAAAATCATGACTGAAGATTGCTATCGAGAAGACCTAATTTGAAAGCGAGAAAAATGAGGAATGCAGAAGAACTCGATGCTCGCAAATGATAAAGACCAAGTGCACAACATAGAAGAAATGTTAATGCGATGCAAGAACCCTAAAATAAGGCAATGTGCAAATGTTAAAGTATGACTCCACAAGCGTTGACCATTTTTAGATGTCTACATAAATATATATATATTTATATAGGGGGAGATGTTTCAAATTAAATATTAGCGAAGTTAATATTTAATTATAAATTTAAATAGTTTTTGAGGTGTTATGAATTAAATATTAATGAAGTTAATATTTAATTTTAAATTTGAATAGATGGTGATATTTGTAGATTAAATATTTGAGATATAATATTTAATTTTAATTAAATAAATTTAAACATTTTAAATTAAACAATTAGGGAATTTTATTTTAAATGTAAATTATTGGGCTAAAGGATTTAATTTTTAACTCTACTAGACATAGAAGCATGTGATTAAACTTTATAGAAAAATATTCATTTGCGAATATAATCAACCCTTTAGTTGATTTAGTTTAATCCACTAATTAATTATTGCTAAGTAAAATAAAGACACTTATAAAACTAAGTGCTAGGACTAGTATAATTAGATCCTAAGATCAATGAATGGATATTGGAGATTAATCTTTTTCTACATAATTAATTGATTTAATTATTGATTAAGAGCGATGTGACAATAAAACTATTCAATTAGAATTTTTGCATTTAATTTTAATTATTTTTGATTACTTGAGCTAGTAGATAAAGTTAACTCTAAACATAGTTAAGACAAAACATGTTATAGCATTTTATATTTGCCAATTTAATGTTTAAGTTGTGATTTAAAAAAAAAAATTTTATCCCATTCTTGCCGTAAATTTTGGGCATGACATGAGGATTATTAGCCTTCATAGGTTTTTTGGGTTTACTAGGGCAAGCCTTAGCCTAGTGTCCATCTTTTTTATAGGAAAAGCACACAAAGAGGAGGGACTCAAAATCTATTGTTTGTTCCCATAACCCAAGTTCAGAGCTTATATCAATAGAACTAGGAAGGTCCATCTTCTGGGAGATATTGACACAGATTCTTGCATAAACCAATCTCTTTTGAGCTGTAGTCATTGGATCTATCGCAACAAGCTCCCCAAAGGAATTTGTGATACCTAAAAAAACATCCTCCATGCAGAATTCAAGCAGTAAGTCGGGTAGCCTTACCCAGACCAGAGAAAATTCAAAGAAAGATTCATTGAGTTCCATATTTGGAGACCATTTGCTAAAGGATAATGACGAGTCCACCGCTTAATGTCATTTCCAGATCTTCCCCACAAGAAAACAAAAAGACAAAAAAATCCCTTGACAGGGCTGAAACATTAACCTGACCTTTCAACCTCCATTTTCTCTTAACAAAGGATCTAACATCCTCAATATTGGGTTGAGGTCCAACAAACTTTCCCACTAGAGAAAAGGCCATTAAAGAAATTCTATGATCAATAACCAAATCTGGAACAACAATAGCTAATTTACCCATTTTTTTATCAGAGATGTCTTCCATATAGGGGAAGGATGATCTTCCAATAGGTTTGTTTGCAAAAAAGACCTCTTTGTGGTTTGAGAGCCTTCACCTCTATAGTCTTTTCCAAGTCAGCTTTCACGCCCTTGGGACCCGATTTTGAAGAATCTTTCATCTTTTTATGGTTAGGAGGAGGGTCTTGATGTCATGGGTCCCCATCCGGTCTCCCATCCTCATCATCCATCACTTGTCCTTGAGTTATGTTGAAGTAGATGAAGGTGTTACCGATGAGGAATCAGAGGATGAAGATAAGGAGGAAATTATTTTTGTAGCAGTTAAGGAAGACCACTCTAACAAGAAAGCTTTAGTGTCCCATATTGACAATAGTGATAAGTGGGTCATTGATAGTGGTTCCTCACACCACATGACCAGTGACAATAACAAGTTCATCTCACTTGAATAATTTGATGGTGGAGTAATGAGATTTGACAACAATACACCATGTATGGTAAAAGGTAAAGGTTCAGTTTCCTTAAATGGAAAAAGTAATGCTGATGATGTGTATTGGGTTGAAGGATTGAAGCACAATTTGTTGAGTGTTGCTCAACTAAATGATAAAGTTTATCATCTTGAGTTCAAGAATTGAGTGTGCAAGATTTCAGGAAGCGAAGGAGAATTGATTGCTACCAATAAATAGACAAAAGGTAACTTATTCCATCTCAACACTAATGTTAACAATTATTTGGTTGCAAAAGTTGAGGATAGTTGGCTATGGCATAGAAGATTTTGTCATGTAAATTTTGATAATTTGGTCATGGTCAAAAAGTCAAGTATGGTTAGAGGTATGACACAACTAGTCAAACCAGATAATGTGATTTGTAAAGAGTGTCAGTTGGGCAAGATGACTACATCCTCTTTCAAAAGTAAGTCATTTTCTTCTAAAAATAATTGAGATTTGGTGCACACCGATTTATGTGGTCCTATGAGGACTAGGATTATTCAAGAATGATGTGGGTTACATTTTTAAAGGAGAAATCTAATGCTTTCAACAAGTTTAAGGCATTCAAAGCCTTAGTAGAGAAAGAAAATAGTAAGAACCTAAAGTGTCTGAGATCTAATTGGGGTGGAGGATTCATATCAGTTGAATTTATGAAATACAGTGATGAGAATGGAATCAAGAGACAACTATCTACACCAAGGACACCACAACAGAATGGGAATGTAGAAAGGAAGAACCAGACCATAGTTGAAGCAACAAGAACAATGTTGATACAAGGGGATATACCTAAAATGTTTTAGAGAGAAGCAGTCAACACTGCAATATACACAATGAACCAAATATTGGTCAAGAAAGGTAGAGAAAAAACTCCCTATGAATTATGGTATGGTAATACTCCTAATGTTAGTCATTTCAAAGTCTTTGTTAGCAGGTGTTACATAAAGAGAGATGATTATACTGGGAAGTTTGATCCTAAAAGTGATGTGTTGGTGCCCAAAAATGGGTTTATACTGACTCAAGGCATAGACCAAGTTGTTTTCTTTTAAAATATCTATGGAAAGCCTCTTCCAACTATTTAATATTCTTTAGAATTGGACAAACAATAACAAGGATATGAGATCCTTTTGTACTTTAGGCTCTGTAGAACCCGTGAGGGTGATCCCCATGCCAATTTATGATTTTACACCACACTCACAAATTATGCATGAAACAAAGCAGATAATCTCACATAAAGACTCAACAATAAGGGAGAATGCTCAGGAATGGCAAATTCCTTAGTGATCCTCAATCGTTTGGAGCATAAGATGATTAATACACATCACAACATTCATGTAAATGAAAATATTTTGATATTCAATAGGTTATAGCAAACCAGTGGTTATTATGAACAGTAAATCAATACCAAGGCATTCACTTAACTATGATAATTACCTTATTGCATTGGGTACATGAATTCATACTTCATTAAATGGTACTTCTGACAAAATTTATCTAACATCATATAACCTAAGATAATATTGCCTTGCAATACATCATATTTGTAATCCCAACCCAAAACTACTTATCAAAATCCTTGAAAATATCCCTATCACTCTGTAATTTTATTCAAGCATTTAATTAGCCTCTTACACCAAAGCATGAACAAAAATGCATACACCACAATAGTGCAACGAATGATAAAATCCCTGATAATATGCATTCAAAATATGATAGAACAATACACTAGAGAGAAGTGGGTTTGAATTATATATTTATTGAATAATTCAGCTGTTTCTGTAACAATACAATCCGTACATAACTCCTTCAAGAACTTGCAAAAATTCTAGATACAAGACTCATTCTATTTTTCTTTGTAAAATAACCTCTTACAACTTTTTTGTTTCACCTAGACTTTTCTATTTGGAAATAGAAATTCGGAACACTCAAGGGACAAAATATTCGAACCCCATCTCATAGCCCTGAATTCCCTTTTATAAAAAACAAGCTTCAAGCCAAAGGAGACACCTGTAATCTCAGAATGACTACACATAACTACATTATGTTATACAAACATTCATCCTCAAACTCACTTACGTAGGATCAAAGTATGCAACCACCTTCTTTAAAACTCATGATGAAAATTATCATCATTTTTGTTATACAGGTTCAAAAATATCTGCCACTAGAAGAAAAAAATAGTTATGAAAACTATTTACAACCTTTATTCATCATTCAGATACATGCTACTCCACGCACTATAGTCTTCATGGGATGGCCAATTGAAATTCATGACTTCATCATCTTTTGACTTGTATGGAATATAGTTAACGACTACTTGGTTTTCCTCTCTTTCGAAGGTTTCAAAAAATAATCCTATAACAATTATTTTATCCATGCTATCCTCCAGCATATCCATATTTATCCCTTCACAAATCATTTCTACTTGGGTATTTATGACTCTCTCTACCTCTTCCTTCCAAAATTGTAAAGTATTGACTGTCCCTTCTCTATCTTCAATATCTCGCAAAAGAGTTTGTTCTAATTCAATAAAAATATTCATCAATTCCCTTACATTTCTTTCTATATTTTTTGGCAAAATTTGGGCTTCCTGTATTGATTTTACCAACAAATATGTTGGTTGGAGTGCATGTGGTCTCTCAGCATGAAATTTAGAGGCCATGGACATCATTCAGAGCTCATTTCCTCTTTGCAACAATTTTGTAAATAGGGGAATTGCTACTTATTTATCATCATTAAATTGTTGAATAACATTGAAAAGAAAAGAATATAAGGCATGTACATTGTTTAACTTACTATCAACTTTTTCTTTTAAACAAGTTAGCACTGAGCTAACTATATCCTTTTCCTGCCTAGCTGATTGACTTTCTAATTCTTTCAGCTTATTTTCTAATTCAACAATCTTTTCTAAAGCTAAGACTCATTTGGTTCAGTTGATCTTATAGCATCAGGCTCATCATCATCATCATAGGGGGCTAATGCCATACTAGATATATTAGCACTTGTATCTAGTTGAACTGCTTCTCCTCCCTAGACCATAGGTGGCAACCTGGATGTCAATGGCTTGGATGGCCCTATAAATGTAGGATATGAAACCTTTATTTGTCCCTGGTCAAGGAATTTCACTCTCATTTGCATCTCCACACACATTTTATGAGATGCATTATAATAATTAAAAATCTTGTTAAACTTTCTTATCAGCTCAGCCTTCTCTGAAGCCTCCTTTTTTGCGCTCTCATGTGCAAATTTAGTAACATCAACATTTAACTTTGTAGCCTCTATACTTGATGTGTAAGATTCTCTTTTTATAATTAATCTTCTCCTCAAGTTGGGGTTCAAATCACTAATGTTAGGCTTCCTAGGCCCTTCCTCTAGCGTCCATATTGCCAAGGTTGCATAATCATTTGCAAAATCTGATCCTATTAATGCTAACCTTGCTTCTTCATCTAGATTGGAAGGTTGACCCTTTGATTTCCTAATTGTATCAAATGCCACTGTATCTTCTATGTCCCATTCTAGCAAAGATCAAAACTCCATCCTAACTTACAATTTTCCTACCCTCATCAACAATGATTTCCTTAAATTCTTCCCTCATCTCATTCTTTACTTCCTCTTAGTTTTCTTGATCTGATCTATTTGGGCTTTGGGCCTTCTTCTTAGTAATTCTTTTTTTGTACTCCTCAACCTTCATCTTCCATACTAACTACAAAAAGGCTGGGCTCCTTACAAAAGTGTCATCCTCAAGGAATTTATCACATGCCTCCTTTATTGCATCTTTGAACGCTTTACCCTGGATATACAAGGGAGTAAGATCCAACTCCAAATTAGGAGGCTAGGCAGGAACACTGAATTGTATTTTTTCACTTGTTTCAATGAACATGTCTTCCTCCATTTGTTCCTCACCCTACCTTACTAGCGAAAAGGATACAGTCGATGACGAAGGACTTCTGTCAGAATATTCAAGATCAATGATCCTGACTCCTTGAAGAGGCTTAGTTTGTATCTCAGGGAAAGGTTCTGAACTCATCATCTTCTTACCCTTTCTCCTTATTAATCTTCCACTATCATTGCTACTATCCTCTTCATCACTTATTTCTTCTCTTTCTCTTTTGTGAGAAGATTCCTGAATAGGCCTCCTTGCTACCATGTCACCTTCTCTCTGAGATAAAGGGGGTTGTGAGATTGATTGTTGTCAGCCATGAACTTCTTCAAGTTTGGTTATCTTCTCTTTTAAAATCTTCTTCAACTCATCAAAATTTTTCATAACAAAATCAATCTTGGCACAGAATGGGGAAAAATTCTTTAATGGGTCATATTTTGGATCCATCTTTCAGATAGCAACCCATAATTTTCTAAAGATTATCCACTTCTCTTTTCTCCATTCCTGAGTCATGGAATCAAATTCATTCCTGATTAAGTCCTCACAAAAATTATGCACATGGGGCAACAAAGCTCCTTTTATTCTTGATCTAAAAGTTTTGTAAAACCCCTCAGGATCATTGTTTCTAGCTAAACTCACCTCAAAATGATATGGAGAACAAAATTTGTCAAAGTGCTCATATCCTCCCTTTATAATTACAAAGTAAGGGATACTAGTGTAATCCGAGAAAATTGTTCCTTTACCTTTCCTTTTAAATCCTTATCTTGAATGCATCCTATTTTCTACATCACCTCAGCAAAACCCATTTTGAGAGGAATGTTGAAGGGTAGTACGTGTGCCTTTCTGAAGAAACCATAAATCCTAATAATAGTACTTACATAGTAAGAGATAAAATCCCCCCAATTATGTTCAATCTTGGCAAGAGGTAATCTCTCCTTGGGTCTCACAAAATCATGCAATTCCTTAGGAATCCTTGGCAGATTTACTATCAACTTTTTCCTCAACCTAGAAGCAAAATTGTTATCAAACCTTACAAAGCTAGCCTCCCATCTATCCCAAGACATATCTGTGCTCTAGAGATGTACTAGAATCTCCTGGTTATCAATTGTCCTTTTGAGGTTCATGGTACCCTCAAAGTAATCTGCATTCCTAAAAGGAACATATACATGAGTAAAGAATACCAGGAGAATTCAGCACTAGCTACTTGATCCTTAATGTCTAGTAACCCATCATGAATCTTTTCCTAAAGGTAAGGGGAAAATTTGAAGACTATTGTATAGTCTAGATGTTGTATTTGCATAGCCATGTACACAAAATCAAGTGGCATCACTGTAATTGGATTAAAACCTAATATTTGACATAGAGAAAAGAAAGTACCCTAAAAATAGGGAGCAAAAGCATCGATTAGGAATGGCTCCTCTGAGCTAGGGCCGATATGGTATGTTATATTCCCTACTCTGGCTAAATGCATTAGAAGGAAATTCTTTCTAATGAATTTTTTTATCTTGTAATACTCTGCCTTTTTCTCATTCAAATCTATCTGCACCAGGCTTGGAGATGGTTCATATAGGTCAAAAATCTCTTGGAACTCTTCCCTTTTCATGGTTAATAGAATTTCTTCATCCTTTATCCTAATAACCCTTGAAACTGAGTCATATCTATTTGCAACAGCTTTGAGTAGGTTAACATCCATGAAAACACCCGATACTACCAACTTACCCAAATCATACTGCTAAGGACTAGATAATGGGGAATGAAAATTTCTTTGTCCGTACCATGACTGAAACATTTCTATCCTAGTCATCGGTATATTAGCATCTGCCAAGCAGAATGCTTTATCAGTTAACCCTTCCCCTAGGGTTTTTCCATTCACAAATCTTTGCCCCTATTGTTTATCATTTGTAGAGGGCTTCAATTGGTCCAATAAATCATCATATAGATTTTTTTCATATAATCCATTTGTCCTAAATGTTTCCATGAGGGAGCCATCTTTTGCAACTAGGGTTTTATACTATAACTCCAAATTTAAGAAGAAAAAGGCTAGGGCTAGTACAAGATTTTAAATTACTAGAGTAATTCAAATAAATTTCACTACTCTCTGTCTAGAACCTAACACTAGAACAAATTGAATTGTCTAGAACCTAACACTAGAACAAATTGAATTATCTTCTTACAACTTTACGAACAATTTATAATATCAATTTGTTTCAAGAACATATGGAGGGCCGAGACAAAATTACTACTTCGATTTTCACTAGAGAGATGACAATTTTGTGTTGCAGAGAGTCATTTCAACCTTCTTAGCAGCAGGAAAACCTTCTAGATTGCTATGAAATGTTTTGCAAATGAAGAACAACCTTTTAAGAGTCTTTAATTATTTCCTAGAAATGAACATAAATTTCTCTTCTGCCATTACTACTCGTGCAAGAGAAACAATGACTCATAAATTTGTATTTAAAAAAGTGTAAAACCTGGTCGTCGATCATCTTCCCAATTGGTAAATCTAATGATCATCTCTTGTCGACTTAGCACTTGACTTTCTATCTATATCAATGGACCCACAAAATCATGACTAATCAACACCACATCATCTTTCAACCAGAATCCATCAATGACCCCATCGTAGGTCTTCTTGGTTAGTCTAAGATAGGCGACATCATGTCACGATGCCACGGTCTGTAACATCCTTGCAACTTCCATCATGAGGATACATGGGCCATCAGATCTATTCAAACTTTACTGCTTTGCACAATGCCCGTTAACTCATCCATAATTAAAAGTCGAGCACCTTTTACCTGAGGACAAAACATCTCCATTCATTTTGAACATGTGCCAATTAATAGGACTATTAGTAAACTAACTTTTACCACCTAAGAATTGGTAACATAATGCTTCGATTGGTTATACTATCAAATTTGTTTGTTTCCATTGAAAACACGTGGCACAATCTCGTAGTGTCGCGGTCTTTATAATCTTTGCATCTTTAATCATGGGAAAGTGAAAACCATTGGATTTATTCTATATTTAACAACTCATCAAAATACTTAGGACTTTTGGACTTAGAAAAATATAAGTGTGGGCAAAAATATTTAAAGGGAGACCGGTCATAGGGAAATTTTTGCAACTTAGGGAAATCATTTCACAAATCGGTCTAACACGACTTAATGTTTAGGGAATAAAATGGACTCGCCAATGAAGTGGAACCCTCGATCTTAAGTGAGAAAAAAGGCAATGACATAATATAAAAAGGACCGAATATTTTCCTTTATACCAAGACTTAATAAAAAAAGGACACAACCCCTAAAGCCCTAAACCCTAAAAACTTGACAAAGGGAAAAATAAAACTAGAACGACCAAAATTTTGCAAGACATAATTTTAGGTCCTATGAGTGGCTCTAGTGGGGGATGTTCATTTAATAGGAATGAGACAAGAAACCATAATCTCTGGGTGAAACAGACCAATTACAAAGCAGACCAAAAATAAATTACCTGGACAAGGAAACTTCAACTAAAATAAAACTACACTAATATATACAAAACCTAACTAATGCTCATGGAAAATAACTACTTTCAAGAGAAGTAGAACTTCAAAAATTGTCCATGAACAAGCAACTCAATAATATCACCATGTATATCTTAGAGAATATAGGAATCTTCTCCCCATTTGCTTTGAATCAGATATGGGCCTAGCCAAATGGCATCAAACTTGCCATGTTTTCCCTTATCCTCTATTATGGCATTCCACATCAAAACCAAATCAAGAACTTGAAAAATCCTTGTAGTTTCTCTTTTATCATAAAGGTTTTTAACCTACATCTATAACTTTGTATTTTTGGTATTGGCTTCTCTTCTATCTTCGTCTAATTCCATTATAGCCTCAATTCTCAACTGCATATCATCATCCATATCATTGCTATAAGTTTGGACAAACTTATACATCTCCATTAGATTATTTTGGGGTAACCTTGCATGCATACCATACACCAAATCAAAGGTGCACATCCAATTGCTTTCTTGATTGTTACCCTATCTACCCAAACTACTAATCTCAACTTTGAATCCCAAACTTTTATTGATGTATTCAGCTTGCCCATTTCCTTGTGGGTGGTAAGGTGATGAATAGGAGATCTAGATACCATATTTTTTGCAGAAGTTTTCATATTCTTCTGACCTAAAACTCATTGCATTATCAGAGACTATCCTCTCTGGACATTCAAATTTGGTCAATATATTATCTGCAAGGAAATCAATCACCACCTTACTTGTTTCTTTTCTAGTGGGTATAGCTTCAACCCACTTAGTGAAATAGTCAGTGGCCACTAAAATCCAAGAATGGCCACTACTAGATTTGCATGCTATTTCTCCAATAAAATCTATAACCCACTGTTGGAATGGAGCTTGCACATTCACAGGCCTTAATGGCAGGTTTCCTAAAAAATTCAATTTTCCTGAAAATTTCTCGCATGGGTCACATTTCTTGACTAGTTGGTGTGTAGCTTTGAAAACTGTTGGCCACCAAAACCTAGCTCTTAATGCTTTGTGTGTAGTTGTTTTGGCCATATAATGCCCTTTGCAAAATCCATTATGCAATTTAGACAAGAACTTCTTAGCTTGATCCTGGTCCACAAATTTTAACATGACACCATCACTGTTCCTCCACCAAAGCTTCCCATTAACAATGGAATATTTAATAGCATGTAATTTTAATGTCCTTTTATTATCAATCATGTCTTTTGGACATTTCATCCTCTACAAATAATATATGATATCATCATACCATTTGCAACCATCCATATCATAGATACAAGATCTGTGCTCTTCTTCCACAATATTTATTTGATTGGCATCCAAACTACTCTGGGCCATCAACTTTTCTAGTCCTAGTCCTCTCACTAACTTAGTGATTTGGATATCAATACTGAATTATTGGATCCTATTTATCCATCGGCATCTTCTTCCAGATACTTCTTCTTGTGTGAAAATATCTTTAATTTAAGCACTAGGCACATATGCAACCACTTTTGTTCCCATCAGGTAACTCCTAAAAACATTAACAACCTTCACTAGTGCATAAGATTGTTTTTCATTCTAATCATATTTTAGCTCTGCAGCTTGCAAAGATCTACTAAAAAATGCTATAGGTTGTTCAAAACCTTCTAAATTCTTTTGCAACAATATAGCAACAACAGTATGAAAAGATGTAAATGAAAATATCTGCATACATTTGTCATAACCAGGTGTTTTAAGACCAGGTGCATTTTTAATAGCTTGGTTGATCTCTTGGAATGCCTTGACTAGATCCTCATTCCATTCTATCTTTGCACCTTTCTTTAACATTTTGGATATAGGTCTACTAATTACAACAAAATTAGTCACAAACCTTCTAAAAAAATTGATCTCCCAAAGAAAGATTGGACACCTTTCACTATTTTGGGCTAAGGGACTTTGTCAATCTCTACTACCCTCTCTGGGTCAATTCATACACCATTTTTTGAAATGATGTGACCCAACAACTTACCTTTAGTTACCCCAAAATAACACTTTTGGGGGTTTAGGGATATCCCATATTCAACAGCTCTATCAATTTTTTTTTCAAGGTGACCACAGTGATCACTTTCCTTCTTGGAATAAGTTGTTAGATCATCCTGATATACTACTAAAACACATTTATAATATCAGAAAATGCAACATCAATAGCTATTTGAAATGTTGCTATTGCATTTGTTAAACTAAAAGGCATTCTTATATAAATATAAGTTCCCCAAGGTGTAGTAAATTATGTTTTGTAATGTTCTAACTCTTTAACCATTACTTGGTTGTAACCTAAAAATCCATCCATCATAGACAAAATCTCACAACCTGTTACCCTTTGTAACATTGCTTCCATATTTGGTAATGGATAATTGTCTTTTAATGAAGATATATTAAGATTTCTAAAATCAACACATAGTCTGATAAATCCATTCTTTTTTCTCATAGGTACCAAGTTAGACACCCATGATGAATGTCTGATAGGTCTTATAATCCCATCATCTCTTAGCTTGACTAGCTCCTCTTGCATTTTAGGTGCTAATGTTGGATTAATAGACCTTTGTTTTTGTCTAAAAGGCTTGGCATTTTCTTTCAAAGGAATCTCATGTTGAAATAAATCTTCCCTGTAAGCCTTCAAGTCATCATACGACCAAGAAAAAACATGCTTGTATTTTCTTAATAAATCAATTAGCATTTTCCTAACCCTTGGTGAAATTTTCTTTCCAATATATACCTTCCTTAGAGCTCCTTCTGTCCCAAGGTTAACTTCTTCTAAATTTTCAGGGTGTGGGGCAGTAGTAACAACCTTAGCCTTATTTTGACTATCAAGCACCCTCTCTTAAACAACTAAACCTCTAGGAATTTTATTTGTCTTCAGTTGAATCACTTCCTTCGCAAAGATTGTTTCCTTTTCATCCTTTGTTTGCACAAAAGCATTGAAATCAATCTCTTGATTTTCATATTCATCTACACAATGTAGAAACCTTAAAATATTATCATCATCATCGAAAACCTACCAGTTTTTAATGTTTCTAGGGACTGAAGGCCTTGTCCAAATCTCAATCTTTGAGATTCCAACAAAAGTGATGTCCTTTCACCTTAGAGCTATATTTTCTAGGAGATCAACCATTCTATTATGACTCCTTTCTTTCCATTCAATACCAAATGCATCAAAGTTCTCAATTTGGTCCCATACAACATTTCTATACTACTTCAACCTTTTGTTTTTTTACGCATATTTAGATCTGATTTGGGATATGACTAACTCAGAGTCTCTAACAACCTTGAGATTCTTTATCCCACATTTTTTAGATAGTCTCAAACCAAGCAACAACGCTTCATACTCTACTACATTACTCGTGCATGCAAAGGCCAGAGTAAAAAAAACTTAAAAATTTCTCCATGGGATGATATGAATAACACACCTGCTCCTGAGCCCTCCTTAGAACTAGCTCCATCAAAATACATGGTCCCCAAATTATCACCTCCTGATTATTTTTCTACTTCTTCATCCAATAATGCAGGTTGTTCTTTTTTCTTCTATGGAGAATCTTCAACTCTGAATGCATTTATCCCTGTATCTATAAAATAAGTCATATCTTCATCAGATTGTACTATATGTACCATCATATATGGTACCCTGGATTCTCTTTTAACCTTTACATTTTTACCATATATGCAAAAGGTAGCATAAGATAGGTCACATTGTAAACTTCCACCCATAGAGGCACTCCATTTTCTTGATAATAGCATCCCATAATGTGGCGGAATATCTACAACTAGGACACTCATAATTAATTGTTTCTCAAGGAAAGCATCAAGTTTATAAAGTAGTGCCTTTATAGTTCCTATCATAGGCACTTCTCTTGAATCCATAGCACAACATCTTCCATGAGGAGTATCTACCTTCAACCCCATGGACTACATTATCCTAACTAACATGACATTATTTGAGGCCCTGGAATCAATCATACAATTCTTCAAGACTCCTCCATTTATAATAACACTTAGAAAGAAAGGGTCTACATTGTCAGGGCTCTCACTTACTGTATCTTCAAGATAAATTTGGGGAATTTGAAAAACCATTCCTTCTAACTCTTTATCCTTTGTTTCATTTTTATTCATTCATTCCTTTATATTATGAGATGCATTCTTATTTTCAATTTCAACAAAATGGGAAATACCCTTGACCCAAGCCATGACTTTCTCCCTATGCTCTTCAATTCTTAACATCTCTTGCAAAGGAACCTTAACTGTAATCTGATAAAGCAACTGAAGCATATCCATAGGTGTGTAATTTGGTAATTCAAGTGACATACCTGATTGTTCTTCATATTTATTTGGTATGTTTCCTTCAATGTTTTGTGTCTTTTGTAAGTCTCCTTCAATGGGCAAAGCAGACTTTTCAACCATCTTTACTTTCATCTTAAGTGGATAATTTTTTTCAATAGGTTTCACAACCTCTTCTTTCTTAGCCCACTCCTTTCTCTTGAACTACTTAATTTTGTTTTCCTCTTTCCCTGATTAATCCTCCTTGACCTCTTTGCCTTTATTTCTTAATTATTTGATAAATAGACCCAAAGGCTTGCCCTAGTCTTCACCCATAATCCTATTTCTCAATTGATAGTTTCTTTTTACCTGAGCTACCATAGCAGTTGTTATTTTGGTAATCTCTTCATTTGAGGGTCTTCTCAAGGACACATAACACTCACCTTGTTCACCATTACACATTCAATCATCAACAGACAATTCCTCATTAGAAAAAAATTGTTGATGATATGTTTCATTTATTTTCCTTTGATTATCTACATCAAATTCCTGAGTCTCAATATCAGAAGAATATTCTGCTTCTTCAAGACAAGAAATCATAAGACAATCAACATTGTCACCTTCAAAGGTTTCTTCCTCTTCTTCATGTGTCTCATCCTTGGCATAAATAAATTATGCTACAACACAATATTTAGGTGAGTGGGGTGATTGACAAGAAACACACCAAGGAGTATCATCCACCATGTTCACTGTATGTTTCTGCAATGGGTCGGGAGTTTTCTATTCCTATTTACCCTTTTGCTACTGGAAAGGATTTCTATCCTTCCAATTTGTATTGTAAGGATAATCTTGCAATCTTGGTGGTCTATTAAATATATTGAATTGTGGCTTTTTTGGTATAGAACTCTTATCAGTTTTTGCCATAGTCAATTTCAAATCCTTCAAGGTATTAAGCACCTTGTCCCATATTTATTCTTCTTTATTTTTGGTACCTAAAGACTTCTCAATTTTATCTTTGGCATTTAAAAAAAAATCTAGGGTCCTCTCTCCTTTTGAGTTTACCTGAAGCTCTTCTATTTCCTTCAACATTTATAGCTATCATAAATGCATCTCTCAGAGTTTGAGGATCCTTATCTCTAAGGATATTCATCATTTTTGCAACAAATGCATTCATATATGTGGTCAGACAAACATTATAATCCAACCTTAACACTTGAAACAACTTATGCATAGATTTTTTAAATCTGATATTGAAATTAGACACATCCTCATTCAATGACTTCTTAATGTTATTGAACTCGTTTAACATGAAGTTGGGATTTGTTTTGTCACCATACTGCTCCTTAAACAATCTCTAAAATTCTTCCCAAGAACTAATAATTGCAGTTGGTAATCCTCTATACCAATCCCTGGCATCCTCAGTCATAGATTGTACAAATAATTTCATAACCACATCTTCATGCTCCACTTCATAATCATTCAGTTTATCAATAAATGCCCTTAGCTATTCTTCGCCAGTTATAGCATTATTGCCTGCAAATTTACTAAATTTATCTCTTAAGTCATTAGGGATAACATTGGGATATCTTAGGATCCCATCAAAATGTAATTTCCTATACCTCTCTAGGTGAATAGATCTTCTTTGAAATTGCCCTGATTTAGCTCGTACTGCACCACTTGTTGTGGTATTGGCTGCAATAGTGTATGTTTTGGTGTTAACCCCTGTAGCTGTATTAAAATATTCAGGACATTGGAGTTGACTACTATTCTGAGTAGTCACTTGACTTTTCTGTCCAATAACTAGGATTTCAGTATTTTGAGTATCTTGGACATTTTGAGATGGAACACTCGTAATGACATTTGGTGTTGTACCAGAAATAGCCTGAGTTTTGGATGGGCCAGTAATGAATGAAGCACTGTTTAACATTGACAACTTAAGGAAATCAATTTTCCTTTTCATCTCTACATTTGAGGCTTCCATTTCAACTCTCTTCAACTCTTTTGTAAGATTCTCATTTTCTATTATGGTTGTTTCTATCTCAAAGTCAATTTGGGATAACTTTAGACTTAGATCTGGGATAGTCAAAGGTTTTCTATCATCTACCTTAACACCAAATATTTTATGTTTTCCTTTATCCAGGTCTAATTTAGGAACCTGAATACTTGGCTGACTAAGATCCACTAACCTTTGGTTATCCATATTACTCTTAGCCTTTTCCCTTATGATATTTTTATATTTCTTATCTAAAATCTCTCTTAATATAGGTCCCTTAATACTAGGCTTATCATTTTCTTGAGCCAAGGCTTTGAGTGTTGCTAATTATCTTATCAGACCATCTCCCTCTATCATAACTCTAAAAACTTTAGATTCCTTTTCCTTTTCTCTCTTCTGAGATCTATTTGTTCTTGGATTTCTCTTCTCAATGTATCTATATCTCCAAAAACTTCTTCTGGATTTGTCAAAGTTATCTCAGATCTTGAAGTATCATCTAAATCAATCAAGTTCACATTATCTTGTTCTCGTGTTGACTCATAACCTCGAGAAAAAATTGTTGTGAGACCCAGAGGAGGAGCTACACCAATAGCATTCTTGCTTTGATGACTTCTACTTCTACTCTGACCTCTTGTCTTCTCTGAATATTGAGCTTGAGTACATTCTTTTCTTTGTGGTTGCATTTCTTCTTGAACAAGTATATCAAATAAAGAATTAAAAAAATCCTAAACTATCTGATTCAAAACTTTTAGAAGATGATGCATGAACCTTAGGAACATGATTTAATTGTGACTTACTTTCATTCTTATTCTTAGGCTTCCATGATGAGGGAGTGGTGCCTATATCTGCATTTCTTCTTGTTCCCTATCTCTGCAGAGCTCCTTGAAGCTCTTCTAATTTTTCTTTAGGATGCAACCTCATGTAACCTCTGGTGTTCTTCAATTTACTCATAGTAGCAAAGTCCTTCAAAGATTTGTTATAATTATTCAAAAGTATACGCACTAGCATAAATACCTCAGAGTCTCCACCCAAATTGCTTTGGGATATCAAATAATATACTGCTTGATAAGCCTTGAAAGAAATTTGTGAACCTTGTTCACAAACCAGAATATCTTTCTCACAAAAACGTAGAACACCTTTTTCATAGGAAAACATGAACCAAAAACACAAAACCACGGGCTCAACCGTCAAATCATAGAGATACTATGAAAACCTCTACTATACTTTAAACAAAACCTCTTTAAGCAAAGACTCTTTACCATTCATGTCCCCAACAGAGTCACCATTTTTTGTTGGTACCCAAAAACTAGTTTATACTGAATCAAGGCAAAGACCAAGTTATTTTCTTCTAAAATATCTATGGAAAGCCACTTCCAACTATTTAATATTCTTCATACTTGGACCAACAATAACAAGGATGCAATATCCTTTTGCATTTTAGGCTTTGTAGAACCAAGGAGGGTGATCCCCATGCCAATTTGTGATTTTATGCCACACTCAAAAATTATGCATGAAACAAAATAGATAATCTCACATAAAGACTCAACAATAAGGGAGAATGCTCAAGAATGGCAAATTCCTTAATGATCCTCAACCTGTTCGGAGCATGAGATGATTAATACATATGACACCATTCATGTAAATGAAAATATTCTGATATTCAATAGGTTATAGAAAACCAGTTGTGATTCCAAACAGTCAATCAATACCAAGGCATTCACTTAACTATGATCAGTGCCTTATTCCATTGGGTACATGAATTCATACTACATTAAATGGTACTTCCGATAGAATTTATCTAACAACATATAACCTAAGATAATATTGCCTTGCAATACATCATATTTGTAATCCCAACCCAGAACTACTTATCAAAATCCCTCAAAATATCCCTATCACTCTACAATTTTATTCAAGCATTTAATTAGCCCCTTAGACCAAAACATGAACAAAAATGCATACACCACAATAGTGCAACGAATGATAAAATCCTTAATAATATGCATCCAAAACATGATATAACAATACTCTAGAGAGAAGTGGGTTTGAATTATATATTTATTGAATAATTCGGTTGTCTCTATAAGAGTACAATCCATACATAACTCCTTGAAGAACCTACAAAAATTACAGACACAAGACTCTTTCTATTTTTCTCTGTAAAATAACCTCTTACAACTTTTTTGTTTCACCTAGACTTTGCTATTTGGAAACATAAATTCATAACACTCAATTGACCAAAAATATGAACCCCATCTCATAGCCCTGAATTCCCTTTTATAAAAAACAACAGAGCAAAAAAATTTCAGGCCAGAGGATACACATGTCATCTTAGAATGACTACACATAACTGCATTATGTTATACAAACATTCATCCTCGAACTCTCTTACGTAGGATCAAAGTATGAAGCCACCTTCTTTAAAACTCATGATGAAAATTACCATCATTTTTGTTATACAGGTTCAAAAATATCTTCCACTAGAAGACAAAAATAGTTATACAAACTATTTACAACCTTTATTCATCATTCAGATACATACTATTCCATGCACTATAGTCTTCATCGGATGGCCAATTGAAATTCATGACTTCATCAGATTTTTACCTATATGGAATATACTTAACGGCTACTTGGTTTGCCTCTCTTTCAAAGGTTTCAAAAAATAATCCTATAGCAATTATTTCATTTATGCTATCCTTAAACATATCCATATTTATCCCTTCACAAATCATTTCTACCTGGGTATTGATGACTCTCTCTGCCTCTTCCTTCCAAAATTGTAAAGGCTTGAGTGCCCCTTCTCTATCTTCAATATTTGGAAAAAGACTTTATTTTAATTCACTAAAACTCCTCTTGAATTTCCTTACCTTTCTTTCTATATTGTCGGGAAAAATTTGGGGTTACTGCATTGATTTTTCTAACAAATATGTTGGTTGGAGTGCATGTGATCTCTCGACATGAAATTTAGAGGCCATGGACATCATTCTGAGCTCATTTCCTCTTTGCAACCATTTTGTAAATAGGAGAATTACTACTTCTTTATCATCATTAAATTTTTGAATAGCATTGAAAAGCAAAGAATAGAAGGCATGGACATTGTTTAAATTGCTATCATTTTTCATTTAAACGAGTTAGCATTGAGCTAACTATATCCTTTTGCTGCCTAATTGATTGACTTTCTGATTCTTTTATCTTATTTTCTAATTCAATAATCTTTTCTAAAAGTTGAGACCCATTTGGTTCAGTTGATCTTGTAGCATCGGGCTCATCATCATCATCATAGGGGGTAATGTCATACTAGGGATATCAACACTTGTATCTAGATCAATTGCTTCTCCTCCCTAGACCATAGGTGGCAACCTAGATGTCGATGGCTTAGATGGCCCTATAAGTATAGGATAGGAAACTTTTATTTGTCCCTACTCAAGGAGATGCACTCTCATTTGCAACTCACATATTTTCTAAGATGTATTATAGTCATTAAAACGCTTGTCAAACTTTCCTATCAGCTCAGTCTTCTCTGAAGCCTCCTTTTTGCACTCTCATTTTGCAGTTTAGCAAAATCAACATTTAACTTTGTAGCCTCTATAGTTGATGTGTCAGATGATCTTTTTATAATTAAGCTTCCCCTCAAGTTGGGGTTCAATACACTAATGTTAGGCTTGCTAGACCCTTCCTCTAGTGCCCATATTGCCAAGGTTGTATAATCATTTGCAAAATCTGATCCTCTTAATGCTAACTTTGCTTCTTCTTCTAGATTGGAAGGCTGACCCTTTGTTTCCTAATTGTATGAAATGCCACTGCATCTTCTATGTCCTATTCTGGAAAGATAAAAACTCCAGCCTGACTTACAATTTTTCTAACCTCATCAGCAGTACTTTCCTTAAATTCTTCCCTCATCTCATTCTTTACTTCCTATTGGTTTTCTTGACTTAAACATTTTTAACCCAGTCTTTAGTGTATTAACATCCGCCAAGTGGAATTCTTTATTAGTTAACGCATTCCCTAGGTTTTTTCTATTCATAAATCTCTGCCCTTGTTGTTTATCATTTGTAGAAGGCTTCAATTGGTCCAAGAAATCATCATATAGATTTATTTTCATATAATCCATTTGTCATGAATGTTTCCATGAGGGAGCCATCTTTTGCAACTAGGGTTTTATACTATAACTCAAAATTTAGGAAGAAAAAGGCTAGGGCTAGTACAAGATTTTAAATTACCAGAGTAATTCAAACAAATTTCACTAATATCTATCTAGCACCTAACCCTAGAACAAATTGAAATCTCTTCTTACAACTTTATGCACAATTTATAATATCAATTTGTTTAAAGAACATATAGAGGGCTCAGACAAACTTACTGGTTCTATTTTCACCAGAGAGATGAAAATTTTGAGTTTCAAAGAGTCATTTCAACCTTCTTCAGCAGTAGGAAAACCTTTGGGATTGCTATGAAATCTTTTGTGAATGAAGAACAACCTTTTACAAGTCTCTTAATTACCCTGAAAAGAACCCAAATGTCTCGTTTTCCATTACTACTCGCGCGAGCAAAACAATAGCTCATAAGTTTGGATTTAAAAAAGTTTAAAACCTGGTTGTCGATCATCTTCCCAGTTGGCAAATCTAATGATAATCTCTTGTTGAATCAACACTTGACTTTCTATTTGTATCAACGAACCTACAAAATCATGACTAATCAACACCACATCATCTTTCGACCAAACTCCGTCAGCAGCCCCACCGTAGGTCTCCCTAGTCAGTCTGGGACACGTGGCATCATCTCGTGATGCTGCAGTCTGCAACATCCTTGCAACTTCCATTGTGGGGATACAGGGGCCATCAGATTTGTTCAAACTTTATTGCTTTGTACAATGCCCATTAACTCCTCCAGAATTAAAAGTTGAGCACCTTCTACCTGAGGACAAAGAATCTTTGTTCATTTTGAACATGTGCCAATTGATAGGACTATAAGTAAATTGACTTTTACCACTGAGAACTAGTAACACATTGTTAGTTTCTATTGAAAACATGTGGCACAATCTAGTGGTGTCACAGTCTTTATAATCCTTTCATCTTTGATCATGGGGAAGTGCAAACCATTGGATTTATTCTGTATTTAACAACCTGCCAAAATACTTAGGACTTTTGGACTTAGAAAAATATAAGTGCAGGCAGAAATATTTAAAGGGAGACTGGTCATAGGGAATTTTTTGCAACTTAGGGGAATCGTTTCACAAACTGGTCTAACACAACTTAATGTTTAGGGAACAAAATGACCCCACCAACAAAGTGGAACCCTCGGCCTTAAGTGAGAAAAAAGGCAAAAACATAATATAAAAAGGACTGAATATTTTCCTTTATACCAAGACTTATTAATAAAAGGACACAACCCCTAAAGCCCTAAACCCTAAAAAATTTGACAGATGGCAAAATAAAAATAGAATGACCAAAATTTTGCAAGATGTAATTTTAGGTCCTATCATGATGAAGGAAATTTCCTTGGTTACTGAACTAAGAGCAAATCATTTAAGTGCTTTAACAAAATAACCAAGAAGATTGTGGAAAGTGACAATGTGAAAGCTGATGAATATCCTGACAAACTGATGATACCATAAATTCTAATGTAGTAGATGAACAGAAGCTAGTGATCATTGAATCAAAATTTCATGAAAATTATGTTGAGAAGAAACAAGAAGGAAAATTAGAGAAAGTGCTTATTTGATTTCCACAATTGAACCTAAGACAATGAGGGAAGCTCTCAAGGATGATGATTGGAGAAAGGATATGAAGGAGGAGCTTGATCAAATAGAGAAGAACAACACTTGGTCACTTGTCCCTAGACCAGTTGATAAAAATGTGATTGGTACTAAGTGGGTGTTCAGGAACAAATTGAATGAAGATGGTGAAGTGGTTAGGAACAAGGGTAGACTAGTTTGCAAATGATATGCACAAGAAGAAGCTGAGGATTATGGAGAAACCTTTACACCGATTGCTACAATTGAAGGAGTAAGAATTCTACTTGCATTTGCAACATTAAAAGGATTCAAGGTATACCAAATGGATGTCAAGTCACCATTTTTGAATGGAATTCTAGAAGAAGAGGTTTATAATGAATAACCAGATGGATTTGCATTGACGAAAGACAAGGACATGGTGTGCAAACTTCATAAAGATTTATATGGGTTAAATAAAGCTCCAAGGGCATGGTATGAGAGACTCCATTCACACCTGATAAAGATTGGATTTTAAAGAACCAGTGAGGACAACAACATTTTCTTGAAGATACAAAGATAAAATTTATTGATTGCAAAAGTGTTTGTAGATGATATCATATTTGGAGGAAATAATGACACGAGTTTAACTTTTCCAGAAGAAATGAAAAAGGAATTTGAAATATCTTTGATAGGTGAAATCAATTTTTTTATTGGTTTGCAGGTCCAACAAATGAAAGGAGGAATATTTATTAGCCAGTCCAAATATGTGAAGGAGGTATTGAAAACCTTTGGAATGAAAGACTCTAAACCAGTTGGAACCCTTATGGTTATTGGTTGCAGATTATCCAAGGAAGGTGATTCAGATCCAGTGGATGAAACTGAGTATAGATCAATGATTAGTAAACTAAACTTTAGTGTTCATAGTAGACTAAACATTGCTTATGCAATTGGTATAGTGGCTAGATATCAAAAAAGTCCTAAAGAGACTCATATGGTGGTAGTGAAGAGAATTTTTAGGAATCTTAGAGGAACTATTGATTATGGATTATGGTATCCATACAAGGGAAACTTCTCTTTGAAGGTGTACACAAATTTTGACTGGGCAGGTAATATAGATGACCGAAATAACACAAACGGTGGTGCATTCTTTCTAGGAGGAAGACTGGTATCCTAGACTAGTAAGAAACAAATTTGTATTTCTCAGTCTACAATAGATGCAGTGTATGTGGCTGCATCTATGAACTGTACTCAAGCAATATGGATGAGACATGTAATAGAAGGATTCAAGGAGAATATGATAGAACCTATGGTCATATATTGTTATAATACAAGTACAATAAACATTTCAAAAAATCCCTTATTGCATGCTAGAACAAAGCATATGGAACTGAAGTATCATTATCTAAGAGAAAGAGTGCAGGAAAAGAAATTTAGGATGGATCATGTGTCAAGCAAGGAGTAGTTGGCTGACTAAGGTTATACCCCTATAGAAGGTTAACTAAGATGATGTTATAGAATCAATCCAGTGGACTAATTGAAGATCTTTCACTGTGGATTGATGAGAAAAGGGCTACTCCTCAGGGGGAGTGGTGCAAGGAACCTAGAACTCCAAGAATGTAAGCTTTGATTTCTTTAGTTTGTGTGTTAATGTGTGATGTAATAATGGACCAACCATTGAGGACTCAGTAGAGCCATGGTTGAGTTGTCCAAATTTTGGTTTGAGTCAATTGTGTTCAGGATGTTGTTAACCTGAGAAGTGAGATTCTTAGGTAGTTCACAGGAAAAATATTCTAGATGAATGCATTCATGAATTAGGAGTCAATTGAGTTGTTTTTAGGTCTTTTAAGGTGTTTGAGGACCTTCAAGAGTCTTAGAATGCAATAGAATGCAAAATTGCATCCTAGAGCAAAAGTTGTCAAAAGTTGTTGAGCAACATTTTGCAATTTCATGTAAAAGTTGCATTTTTGGTTATGGGTGTTAGGTAGTTGGTTGAACCAAATCAAGTTGTGGATATAAGCCAATTTCACTTCATTGTATGGGTTGGAGGATTGGAAATGCAAGAGCAAGTTTTTGGTTTGTGAGACAATCTTGTTTTCATTGGTTTTTGATAGTTTTGTCTTGTTTTCATTGCTTGTACGGTCTATTATAGACTAGATGGTGTAAAATCATTTCCATCTTTGTATGTTCATTGTATTTTTTTTCAACCATGTTGGTTTGCAAGTTTGATTGTTCTAGGTTGTAGAGATTTCTCTCATTCTTTGCAACTAGGAGCAAAACCCTTGCAAGTAGGGTTTAAGAGAAAGAAATGGCTCTAGCCTAGGCATTTTTTGATGGCACTTGTTGAAATAATTAAGAATTCTATGTTATGTTTTGTACATAGTTTAGAAATAGGGTGTGTGATTTTACAACTCTAGGAGGAGGAGAAACAATGAAGACCTAGGCTAGCCACTAGGAGTAGGTGAGTTAGGACAGTAAGCAAAGTGTGATTTTTGAGCACTTGGAGATTGATGCAGGCCCAAGTGGAATATGTATGGAAATACCTCAGAGTCTCCTTGAAGGTTCCCAAGGTTTTTAGAGTAGTATTTTTGACTGGTGAAAGGTTCTAGACCAATTTTGTCAATCCACTGGTTAAGCCTAGAACCCCACAAATTAGTGTAGCATTGGAACCCACACTTGTACAGATAACCCAGATGCACTTTTCTAGTATTTTCTATAACTTCCAAAAGGGTGTCAAAATTCATGATTTATTCCTAGGCTAGTTTGGGACTTTTGCAAATTAAACCCCAAAAACTGCTTAAGGAGAGTTAATGCAATTAGGCTTATTTAGGTGCCGATAGAGAGATAGAAGGCTTGAGACCCCATGGTGATGTATTTGGTGAGTCTTAAACTTCAAAACACAATGAATAAACCTTATTAATGCATTGGGAAAACATAAGAAGAGTTGGTGTGTTAGGATCCTAGCAAGAGTGGTTGGAGCTCAAGAGAGGAGAGTGTGAGTAACTGAGGTGACAACCTCAAGTGGAGGAGTTGATTGTCTAGAAACCATTGGCTATACCTAGGAGACAAGTCAAGAAGGTTTAGATGTTGTATCTCTCATTTCATAACCCTTACCAAGTGCCATAGGAAGGACTTGAGTAGTAGTAGGGTTGAGTAGGACAAGTCACTCAAGAAGGTGAAACAAACAAGGCTCCAAGACTCTCTGCATCAGAGAGGTATCAGAGCCATTCTTTGAAAGATTTGGTGTATGAAAGATTTTGAAGAATCAAAAGCAAGTTCAATGCCTCCAAAGGCAATGACTCCAGAAGCCATCCAAAAGATGGTGGCGTAAATGATAGAAGGATTGAAGGATGCAGAAGGAAGAATAGGAACCAGAGAGGTAAAGAAGGAGAAGGGAAAGGTTAAGACGGAATGGGGTGATGAGACTGATGAAGAAGTGGAAGATGGAGAGGAACCGACAACAATAGCTATGCCTCAAGATCAAAAGTTATTCCTAGATGTAGTCAAATCCATTTCTAAGGACAATCGGGATGGATTACCCACATATGGAGGAAACCTCAATGGAGAAGAGTTGCTAGATTGGATAGAAGCTCACAATAATCATTTTGATTACAAAGAGGTGGCAGAAGAGAAAAGAGTTAATATGGCCAAATCAAGAATGAGAGGATCAACATTGGTTTGGTGGAATATGATGCAAGAAGAAAGGATACAAGAGGGAAAAAAGAAGATAACTTCATGGGAGCGTATGAAGATCAAACTTAAGTCACAATTCCTTCCAAGAGATTATGAAGTTCAAATTCATAAGAGACTACAAAATTTGAAACAAAGGGAGTTATATGTCAATGCATACACTGAAGAGTTCCATAAGCTCAGTTTGAGGGCTAGGAAGCATGAGAATGAGGTGGAGAAGTTGGCCAGGTATATGAATGGCCTTAGACAGAATATACAAGATGAAATAAGTATCCTCACACTAGACACTGTCCATAAGTGTTTTTAGATGGCCCTAAAGGCAGAAGAGAAGATCAAAAGGAGGAGTGAGCAAAACTAGGAACATAGGGGAGGAAAGAATTATAGAGGTAGAGGGAACTTTGGTAGAGGGAAGCAATCATCAAGAAGTCAAGAGAAGCAAGGCCAAGAAGGTAGTGGAGACTCTCAAAGAGAAGAATTTTGATGATCCTATAGAGGAAGGAGCAATTTTAGGGGCGGGTTTAGAAACTTGGGTAGAGGAAATATAGTTTTCACCGGTAGTTGTTATCATTGCAATCAAGTTGAGCATACCATGAGTAAGTGTCCGGGAAAAGCCTCAAGCTCCACAAGTTCATACATGGGGGAAAGAAGAACTCAATTGTTGCAAGAGGAGGACACTCAGAGTGTAATTTCTTCAATCAGCAAAGTAGGCCCAGTGATAGAGGGAGAAAATTTGTTGATGAGGAGAACAATGCTCAAGATACCCCAAGCTCAAGAGCCACCACAAAGGAAAAGCTTGTTTAGGACCACTTGTAGGTCACATGGAAAGATTTGTAAAGTGATTATAGATTTAGGTTCCACTGAGAATATTGTCTCAGTTGAAATGGTGGACAAACTCAAACTAAAAAGATTACCTCACCTCACACCCTACAAGGTGTCATGGCTCAATTGGGGTCAACATGTATTGGTTGATGAACAAGCATGGGTGGATTTTGAAATTGGTGAGTACAAGGATAGAATATTATGTGAGATATTGCCTATGGATGCTTGTCATTTGCTGTTGGGCTACCCATGGTAGTATGAAGTGAAAGCTTCTCATGATGGGGAGAATAACAACTATCTTATCACCAAGAATGGGAAAAAGTATTAAATGGATCCACTACCTGAACCAAAGAAAGAAAGAAAAAATAGGCTCAAGTGTGATGTTGATGAGTGGAAAAGAGTTTCTCAAAGTGTTGAAACAAGAAGGACATCAAGGCCATGCTATAGTGTTGAAACTTAGTGAAGAAGCTAAGGCAGATCGAATGAGTGAAGTGCCTCAAGAGGTGCAAGGACTACTCAAACAATATGCAAAAGTGATAGGGGATGACTTACCTGATTCCTTGCCTCTAATGAGAGATGTGAATCATCAAATAGACTTAATACTAGGGGCCAATCTACCAAACAAAGCTGCCTACAAAATGACATGTAGTCAAAATGAAGAGATCGACAAAAAAGTGCAAGAACTCTTAGACAAAGGGTTTATTAAGAAGAGCTTGATTCCATGTGTTTTTCCTACTGTATTAGTGCCTAAGAAGGGAGGCAAATGGAGAATGTGCACAAAATCTAGAGCAATCAACAAGATTACCATAAGGTACCGGTTTCCCATGCCAAGAATTGAGGACCTATTAGACAATCTAGGAGGTGCAAGCTACTTCACCAAGGTGGACTTAAAGTTTGGTTACCATCAGATCAGAATCAGACCTAGAGATGAATGGAAGACAACCTTTAGAATGAATGTAGGCCTATATGAGTGGTTGGTAATGCCATTTGGCCTCACCAATGCACCTAGTACCTTCCAAAAGCTCATGAATAAAGTCTTAGTTGATTTTATTGGTAGATTTGTAATTGTATACCTTGATGACATTCTAATCTACAATAGGTTCAAGGAGGAACACCTCAATCATTTGGAGATGGTTTTGAAGAAGTTGAAGGAGGCTCAGCTCAAGATTAACATTGAAAAATGTGAGTTTTTGAAAATAGAGTTGGTATACCTTGGTTTTATTATTTCTCATGGATGTTTAAAAATGGATCCAAGTAAGGTAGAAGAAATACTTAATTGGCATATTCCTAGGGGCATAAGTTAAGTTAGAAGCTTTCATGGAATGTAATCTTTTTATAGGAAGTTTGTGAGAAACTTTAGCCATGTTTGTGCTCCTATTCTCAATACTATTAAAGGGAGGATTAAATGTCACTTTAAGTGGACAAAGGAAGCCAATAAGGGGTTTGAGATGTTGAAAACCAAGATAGTAGAGTTGCCAACCCTTAGATTGTCTGATTTCAATCAGTTGTTTATAGTAGAATGTGATGCAAGCCAAAGGGCAATAGGGGCAGTTTTAAGCCAAGAGGGGAATCCCATAGCTTTCTTCTCAAAAAAATTAAATGAAGCTAAGAAAAGGTACTCCACATATGACTTGGAGTTGTATGAAATGGTCCAAGAATTGAAAAAATGGCATTACTACTTGCTGCCCAAAGAATTTGTAGTCTTCACTGACAACCATGCCCTTAGATTTCTCAATGGGCAAGAGAAGTTGAACCAAAGACACCTAAAGTGGGTTGAGTACCTACAATATTATACATTCACTATTAAACACAAGAAAGGGACAACCAACAAATTTGTTGATGCACTAAGTAGGAGAATCATGACCATGCAGAAGATTCAATTGTAAAATGTGGGTTTGAGTGAGTTAAAAGACCTCGACAAGGATGATAAGGATTTTGCAGAGATATATAATGTTTGTACTGATTTTTCTAAAACTTCACATGTCTCTTATTCAAAATACATGGTACAATAGGGTTTGTTGTTCAAAGGTCATCTTCTTTGCATACCTCAATGTTCTATGAGACAAAATATTATTCAAGAGAAGCATCAAGGAGGTCTAGGAGGTCATTTTGGCATTGATAAGACTTTGGAGCAGGTTTGTAGGTTTTATTATTGGCCCAAGTTGCAATCAGAAGTGAGAAGATTTGTAGAGAAATGTACCATCTACCAAAGAGAAAAAGGAACCTCAAGTAATACAGGTCTATATCAGCCCTTGGTCATACCTCAAAGGCCTTGGGAATGTTTGAGCATGGATTTTGTGTTAGGCTTGCCTAGGACACCGAGAGGATTCGATAGTGTGTATGTGGTAGTAGATAGGCTCAGCAAAATGGAACATTTCATACCTTGCAAGAGTACCAATGATGCCACCTATTTTGCAGGCCTCTTCTTCAAGGAGATAGTCAGAATTCATGGTCTTCCAATTAGCATTGTGAGTGATAGAGATGTGAAGTTTTTGAGCCACTTTTGGAGGACACTATGGAGGAAGTTGGGCACCAAATTATCTTTTCCATCTTCCTATCATCCTCGATCAGATGGTTAGATAGAGGCAATTAACTAGTCATTGGGTAATTTTATAAAATGTCTTACCAAGCAACATGGGCAAAATTGGGATCTAGTACTTGGACAGGCAAAATATGCATATAATGACTCAATGAACCATAGCACCAATAAAAATCCTTTTGAGATAGTGTATGGATTCCATCCTAGGGGCATATTAGAGCTCATAGATCTTAGTTCAATGGCACCCAAGAGTTCATACGGGAAGAACTTTGTAGAAAGCATTAAAGAGGTACATGATAAGGTAAAGCATTCCTTACAACAAAAATCCGAACAGTACAAGGTTCAAGCTGATAAAACAAGGAGGAAGCTACAATTTAAGGTAGGAGACTTAGTGTTGGCATACCTTAGAAAGGAGAGACTTCTAAAAGGGCAGCCTATCAAGCTCATGATGAAAAAATTGGACCTCTCAAGGTGGTGCACAAGTATGGGTAGAATGCCTATGAGGTTGAACTTCCACCTACCTTGGGAATATCTCCTATCTTTAATGTATGTGATCTCTATCCATACAAGGGATAGACACTAATAAATTAGAAAGACATGCCATCACCAGTTCATGAAGATTGGGTAAAGGATTTTCCACCTAGCCAACCAGTTGAGTTAGAGAGTATCTTGGATACCAAGATTGTTAAAAAGTCAAGGAAGGGAGTTTACAAGAACTATATTGTTAAGTGGAAAGGGTTACTAGATTTAGATGCCATGTGGATGTTAGAGGCAGATATACTTCAGCATGGAGTGGAGATCTCAGACCTTATAACTCAAGGGACTTGAGATCTTTAACCAAGGAGTATGGTGCAGGGCACCTAGCACTCCAAGAATGTAAGCTTTGATTTCTTTAGTTTGTGTGTTAATTTGTGATGTAATAATGGACCAACCATTGAGGACTCAGTAGAGCCATGGTTGAGTTGTCCAAATTTTGGTTTGAGTTAATTGTGCTCAGGATGCTATTAACTTGAGAAGTGAGATGCTTAGGTAGTTCACAAGAAAAATACTCCAGATGAATGTATTCATGAATTAGGAGTCAATTGAGTTGTTTTTAGGTATTTTAATGTGTTTGAGGACCTTCAAGAGTCTTAGAATGCAAAATTGCATCATGGAGCAAAAGTTGTCAAAAGTTGTTGAGCAACATTTTGCAATTTCTTGCAAAAGTTGCATTTTTGGTTATGGGCATTAGGTAGTTGGTTGAACCAGCTAAAATAGTGGATATAAGCCAAATTTGACTTCATTGTATGGGTTGGAGGATTGGAAATGCAAGAGAAAGTTTTTGCTTTCTGAGACAATCTTGTTTTCACCGGTTTTTGACAGTTTTTTCTTGTTTTCATTGCTTGTACATTCCAGTATGAACAAGATGGTGTAAAATCATTACCATCTTTTTATTTTCATTTTATTTGTTTTCATACAGGTTGGTTTGTAGGTTTGATTGTTTTAGGTTTTAGAGATTTCTCTCATTCTTTGCAACTAGGAGCAAAACCCTTGCAAGTAGGGTTTAAGAGCAAGAAATGGCTCTATCCTAGGCATTCTTTGATGGAACTTGTTGAAATCATTAAGAATGCTAGGTTAGGGTATGTACATAGTTTTGGAATAGGGTTTATGATGTTGCAGGTCCAGGAGGAGGAGAAACAATGAAGACCTAGGGTCATTGTTGGGAGTAGATGAGTTAGGACAGTAAGCAAAGTGCGATTTGTGAGCACTTGGAGATTGATGCAGCCCCAAGTGGAATATGTACGGAAAGCCCTCAGAGTTTCCTTGAAGGTTCCCAAGGTTTTTAGAGCAAGAGTTTTGATTGGTGAAAGGTTCTAGACCAATTTTGTCAATCCACCGGTTAAGCCTATAACCCCACAAATTAGTGCAGCATTGGAACCCACACCTGTACTAATAACCTAGATGCAATTTTCCATTATTGTTTATAACTTCCAAAAGGGTATCTGAATCCATGATTTATTCCTAGGCTTGTGTAGGACTTTTGTAAATTAAACACCAAAAACCGCTTAAGGAGGGCTATTGCAATAGGCCTATTTAGGTGTCGGTAGAGACCTAGAAGGCTTGAGACCCCATGGCGATGGATTTGGTGAGTCTTAAAATTCAAAACAAAATTAAGACACCTTATTAATTCATTGGAAAACCATAAGAAGAGTTGGTATGTTAAGATCCTAGCAGGAGTGGTTGGAGTGGAGAAGAGGTGAGTGTGGGTAACTAAGGTGACAACCACAAGTGGAGGAGTTGGTTGTCCAAAAACCATTGGCTATATCTAGGAGGAAATCCAAGAAGGTTCAAAACTTGTAGGTTTCATTTTCATAACCCTTACCAAGTGCCAGAGGAAGGACTTGAGTAGTAGTAGGGTTGAGTAGGACAAGTCACTCAAGAAGGTGAAACAAACAAGGCTCCAAGACTCTCTGCATCAGGGAGCAGCAAAGATCAAGAAAAAAATAGCAACAGAAGATGGATTTGACACTTTACATCCTTGGCATTGTTTTCAAAGGGGGAGAAGAACAATGAAGAGAAGAAAGAGAAGAACTGATCAAAGGAGAAGAACAAGTGAAACAAAATAGAAGAAGAAAAGAACAATCACAGTCCTAATAGTTAGAGTTCTATTTTTGCATGGTGATATTTTGGTGTTGCCATCAATGCCAAAGGGGGAGATCATTGGCATAACTAATGGAGATGATGATTAAATGAGAAGATGACCGGTAAAGTTGATATGATCATGTATATGTTTTTATTGATGTCAACTAGTTTGACTAGATGCAAAACTAGCAGAGGAGAGAAGGAGAAGTTGAATCATGCATTATGGTTAGATTTGATTGTTGTGGTTCAGAATATATGTTCACAACATTGCCATGAGTATTTGATTGAAAGCGTACCAAGTTTAGTGAACCGGAAAGCACATTTATAATTGATTGTTATGAACTCTGTGAAGAAGAATGAATACCGGTGTTAGATCTTTAATGGATAATGATTTAAGATTTGGCAATGGATCTTATCATGATCATAACTTAGTGATGGCATATCATAATTTGTGTGTAAAGATAAGATGGTATTTGGGCATATACAAGGATCATATTTCTTGAGAAACAACAAAGTGCTTAGAAGAATAAAACAAGGGTTTGATTGCTTATCAAATTGATGTGTGGTGATCATTCAACTATGGAAATCATCTATAAATTTGTTGTAATGATCTATAATGTATTTTGGAAGAGTGATTTTCCATGCTAAATGTAAATTTATTATATCTTGTTAATGTAATTAGGGTTTGTAGCCACCATAACTAAAAATTGTATTTAGGGCTAGTTGGAGAAGAGATTTTGAGTCAGTGGTTTGAGAAGAAGGTTTTGCCAAACTAGTTTGAAGTGTCTGCATGTGTGTAGTAGAGTTGTGCTGAAAAGGATCTGCACTAGCAAGCAAGGAATTGTTGTAATCAGATCATTTGCCCTATTGTTCCCTAATAGTTACAGTAGTTTGAAATCCCTTAGCCGAGTAGATCCTAATAGGTCAGATATTGTAAATCCCTTCACTGAGTTTCTCATTAACTTGAGTTTGAAATCCTCTAACAATGTTACTCTTAACAGGGTAGAGCTCCTAACAAGGCTGAGGCAAAATCCCTTGACCAGGTGACTCCTAATAGGGTCTTCTCTTAACAAGCATATTGTAAGCTCTTAATAGGGCACATTCCAAAAGAGTGCAAATACATATTTTGGGTGCTAATTCCCACCATGGTTTTCCTAGTTGGGTTTCCACACCAAAAATCTCTATGTTCATATGGTGGATGCATTATTGATTTGTGTATTTGATATCTTTACTTTATTTTCATTATGATGAACACTTAAGTGAATGGTTTGTTAAATCATCTTAGAATATTGTTTGAGTAGTTACCAATATAGTTTGGTGAAGTGTTGTAGACTTGTTTTATTACTGATTCACCCGACTCCTCTCAGCAATAAATGGATCCTCATAATAACAAACTATGCATGAATGAAAAACTACTTTATAAAAAGTAATTCCAAAGCTTCACTATTTAGGATCTACAAAAAAGTGAATCATAACCATGAGTCTCCAATAATAAGATAAGGGCCTTGGATCTTGGGAGATGGGTTTTTGGTTTCAAAAACTAGATACATAGTTAACACAAATCTCACCTCTCACTTTGTAGCACCTTTCTTGGACATAGGAATTAACCCTAACTAAATAGAAAACTAAATGGAATTGAAAGAGTTCCTTTTAAGGGAAAATACAAGATTTTGAATTGAAATTCTTGAATGTAAATGATTCACTAAATTGATTATAGTTTCAATAGGTGATCAAATTCTCTTAGGATAAGTCCTCCATATGTTGATGCAATAATATGATAAATCACATAAAATCCATCCTGAAATTATAATCAAAATATGATTGATGATGCCTTGATGTAGCTTGCAACTCCTTCAATCAAATATACTCTTGCAAAAGACTAATTTCTATAGGATTGGAATGCAATAATGAGATAATATTGTGGTGGTGAAATGAAATAAGACATATGCCTTATAGAGGGATTTTATAATAAAATCACCTTTAGAGAACTTAGAATTATCATATTTTTGCAACGGACTAGTTTTGAATAGGGTAGGATGACCTTATTATCCTATTGTGATTAAGGGAAAAAATCATTGGACTAGGATGCTTGGGGTGACTCAATTCTCACAATTTTATCCTGACTTTTTAAGGATGCCAAATAATAATAGGGTTTTGTTGGAATTTGGTGTTCAGGTGATGCTTGTAGATTCTTAGGAGTTGTCATTTATGGAAACTCAGTCTTCTAATTTGATTCGGTAGGAAGTTTTGGTTAATTGGATGTCTTATACTTCTAGACTAAGACTGTCAGTGCAACTTAGAATAGAGTTTTATGATTTCTGGTAAAGCAGTTTAGATTTCGGTGATCAATGATTAATCGAATAGGTATATGAAGTACATTATCATGTCAATCCACCCTCTCGTATTGATTCCTACACCTGTTTGAAGGTCCAGTATCTAGTAGAATAGTAAAATAGAGTATTTTTCATGTGTGATGGGGTATCATGTGACTAGATTCCTTAAGTTGTTTCTGGTGATTGGAAATGTGTTTGGAATGATATGTGATACCTATGGGAAGCATGTGATCATATATTTTGGGTCCGATATATGATTTGACAACAGATCTAAGCCGACTTGTAGCTACACATTTTACTTTTAATATTTGGTGAAGCCAACTTGTGAGAGATTAATTTTGGAGTGTCCAGATTTATAAGACCATTTGGGTTAATGGATTAGGTTTTGGATATAATTTTTGTGGTGTTTTTGGAGTGATTGATCGTAGTTTCATGTGCACACTCAGAATTGTGTTGATCTGGTAGAGAAGAACAAAGAAATTTATTAGAACAAATCAGTGGATCATTTTGTGCCTACTCAAAATTGACATTTGCCATCAAATGCTATTTTCTAGTTCTTCACTTATTATCATTAGTTTGTAATCTCTTGTGAGGTAGTGAGCCTTCCTGTAGGGTTGTAGCCCTATTTTGTAACTTGAGTAGTGAACTCTAGGCAGTGTGCCTAAATGCAAGTACATAACCCTCATGTAATATTGTTTTTCTATTGGCCATAGTGGAATAATATTGTGGGTTTAAATCCCATCGTGGTTTTTCCCATTTGGGTTTCCACGTAAAAATCTTGGTGTTATGACTGCATGGTTGATTGTTCTATGTTTCTGCACTTTTCTTTATTTGTTGTTCATCCGATGGGTTAAAGAATCAGATTAACAAATTCAAAATTTGTAAAACACTAATTCACCCCCCCTTTTAGTGTACATTGATTCCAATAATTGGTATCAGAGCCTAGTTCCTCTAAGGAAGCCTAACCACTTGAGGAAGGTCCAAGAGATTGAATCAATGGATTCTAGTTTGCAGAGACATTTTTATGTAGCTCTTGAAGATCTTCATGCAACAAGCAATGAAATAAGTTCTTTGAAGAGAAACTTGAATGCAATTGAAGACTTCATTGAGGATTTGAAAGATCAAGTGAACACTTCAAGAGACAAGAGGAAAGAGTTGATGGATAAATTGAAGGAAAAAGAAGAACAAAGCATGGAGAATCAGGACAAGTCTGATGAGTGTGAGAAGCTTGCTAGAGATAATATTGTATTGAAGATTGAGATGAAATCCATAGTGATGTAGCTGACTAAAGAGATTGAAGACTGAAACACAAATGAAGAAAGTATGAGGCAATCATTGAAAGACAGATTAGATGAATGATTTAGACTTACTATGAGAATGATTAGTTGAATCTTGAGTTGACACAATCAAGGAATGATGGAAAAGAAATTGAAAGACAGATTGTTGCCCTAGAAGGGATGAACTTGTTACTACAAATGAATACAAAGACAAATTCAATACTAGCTCAGCAAGGCTGGATTAGATGCTAGATATTCAAAGACATGGAAAAGACATGAAAGGACTTGGATATGAAAAAGTAGAATCCTCTGGTTCCGGACAGAGCAATGCAAAGCCTAAGAACAAGATTCCTCTAGTAAGACAACCTAATGCTTATAAATTCAATGGTAGATGTTTTACTTGCAATAAATTTGATCATATGGAGAATCAATGCAGAAGTAAGATGAATAATGGAATGATGAATAATGTAAACAATGGTCCTACCTTTACCAGTCAATGTTTCATATGCAACAATTTTGGTCACAAGTCAAACATGTGCAAAGTAGTAATGAATGAATTTCAGAACATGAGATGTTATGCTCGTGGGATGTTTGGACATATCTCTAACCAATGCAGGATGATACCAAATTAGATGAATTTCACACCTATGCAAAGAAATGTTGTTTTCCATGCATGCAACAAGGCTAGTCACATTGCAAAATACTGCAGAAGCAAGAATAATGGTCCGGTAAACAAAGGCAAAGAAAAAGCAAATGAAATTAGAGGTCAACATAAGAAAATGTGAGTGAAGAAAGAAGATTCCAATGTGGAAAATGGCTCCACACCTAAATTCGATGATGGAACCTCATCCAATAATGAGGGATTTTTGGCCTTAGGGGGAACTTTATATGTATATTCATAGATACCCCTCTTAGGTGATTTGTAACCAATTTCAGTAGGTTGCAGAAGGCTTAAATCATGTGTGCAGATGTTATTTGGAAGATTTGATGGAGATTTGAGGCTCCAGTAAGCTATTTCATGAAAATTATTGTAATTGGTTGAAGCATTTATTATAATGCAAAATTAGGTTTTCAGAGGTTAAAAGGGCATTTCAAAGCTTTATTTTTCACAATGGGATCAAGAGAAAAGAGCAGTGCAGTGAAGAAAAGAGATTTGGAAATCAAAATCAAGCTTGCAGTGATAAAGAAGTGTTTTCTTGTGCCCGACTAAATTAAAAGGTATTTATCTATTCCACAAAGCTATCCATTTCAAGCCCTAGATTTATAATGGCATCAATATCTAGAATTTCTACCCCATTGGTTGTTGAGATTAAGGATAGAGCTAGACCTATTATCAAGAAACACCCTTTCAAGTCTATCAAAGATGATCTAAAAGGAGCATTTTCTTCGGTACCCTATGGTGTTATTCACAATGAAGATATTAGGGCATACATCCATTGTGATCTTAAGGAGCTTGAAAATGTTGATATGCTGACCTTGTATAACAAACATTTGGTGGACAAATTGGGTAACCTCAAACCAGAATATAAGGTTCTTCAGGGCAAGGGTTTTTTGCAGTTCATCCATTTTCCATTGTTTGATGAAGCAGAGTGGATCTGGTATATCCTTTGTCATGTCCATGATGAGTTCATATGGCTTGATAGGCCTCATAAGATCACTAAATAGGAAATTCAAGTTGTGACATGCCTAAATGAAACTGGTGAAGTACCTGGCCTAAAAAAAGTATCGAATTACATAGTGATAGCCACTATTGGTTCCAAGTTTGACAACAAAGAAATGACTATTAGTGACATCTTGGAGCATGATGTGAGGTTTTCATTGATGGTGGTTGGTTACAAAGTCTATCAATCAAGTAGACAAAATTTTGTCTTCGAAACTGCCATATATACATATCACATGCTCAAGGATGAGATGAGGTATGTTCTGTGTACAGTCCTTTTGAATGAGCTAATGAGTAATTTGAAGAAAATCAAGAAAAACAAGAAGCACACTTTTAAGTATGGGCCTCTTCTTATCTGCTTGGCCTTATATTTCATGAATGAGATACTTAGTATAAAAGGAAAGGTCCAATGGGCCTATGATAGATTGGTGGAAATGAAAATCAAGGAGGGATTATGGGGAATAGGAGATGCTACAATGATAATATCTATATTATGGGGCTATTTCAAAACCTTTCAAGACTCCATGAAGAGTAGAGAAAGAATCCCTAAGGAGAATGTGGAGAAGTATGAGCAAACTATTTGTTTTATGGTTGATAAAGATCGATGCCGAATGGAAGTGGTTGAGCCTAGGACAATTTGGATCATGCCCATGGGGTATGAAGTTGACGCTATCACACTTGAGTCATATGCTCAAAACCTATTGAGCCAACTGGTAGATCCAAAAATAGAAAGATTTGGTACTTTCAAGGAAAAGGACTTAAGTCTTCATAAACAGTTCACTGATGTCAAGAGAAAGAGGAAGATCAAAAAGAAAATGAAGGTTGTTGTAGAGAAAAAGGGACATACAAAGGAAGCTATACAGAGAACAAGAGCTCAAAACATTCTAAGGGAGGAGGATGTAATCAAACCTCAGCCCCAACCTGTAAACCCTCCTATGCAGCCCAAAGCTAAAACTAGTAAGTCTGCACCTATTTCTGGAGTGAAGAAACCGATTCCTCTTCCCAAGATCAAGCCTATAGTATCAATCGGTGAAGTTGAGAAGAAGAAAAAGGAGAATCCTTCTAGGTAGTATGTTGGAGCAGAGGAAGAGATAGAGTCGAATGAAGTTTGGAAAGTCAAGAAGACTCCTACTTATGCTCGAGTAGTTAGAAGGTCATGATGAATACTAAGAGGGGGAGGGTGAATTAGTATTCCAAAAATCTTTGCACTAAAACACTTACATAGTCTAGAGATAAATCGGTAAAGTAGTCTGACAATCAAACCGGTTATCACACATACAAACCAAAATGCGAATAAACCATTCACCCACAAAAGCAATGTAGCCATAACACAAGATATTTGACGTGGAAACCCAACTGGGAAAAACCACGGTGAGATGGAACTCACAAGTCACTATCTACAAAATAGAAACCAGACTAGTTAAGGTCAGATCGGTTAAGGTCAGACTGGTTAAGGTTTTACAATGTTCTTCACCAGAATAGATCCTATTAGGAATCTCAATCTCTATTAGGAGATAAGTTCGATTAAAGACTACTTGGTTAGAGGATTTTAGATTCACATGTGTGAACCACCTTGTTAGAGGATTTTACAAATGGTTTGAGGCCTACCCGTTTAAGGGCTACAAACTTGTCAAAGAGGTAAGTAATCAACAACTGTTTGATCTATCTACTAGCACAAATTGCTTGGTTAGATCCAGTATTGCTCACAGCTAATGCATTCCAGCATTACTTCAGTCTTCTCTATCTTTCTCTTAGTTACAACTTGATCTTCTCTTATAAGATCGCTCTCTACTTCCACCTTAAACCCTAGCTCAACATAAACCCTATTCGCAACCTTCTTCAACAACACAAAAACCCTAGACATGATGTCCTTTTAAAGGAATCTAATTTCATGTCGGTCCAATAGGATTACATTACATTTTCCTAGGTTCAGTGAATCTAGACATACTCAGTAACACGACACAAGAATCACCGTCAATGTGTTGGCACCATCAAACAATTGATGGATTGGTAACTCATCACAAAATGCCAATTGGTAACTCATCACAGAGTAATACCGGTTCATACAAAATGCTGGTTGTCGGTTTGACAAAAATGAAGATTGGTAAGAATGCATTGTGCCGCTTTGCTTCCTCGTACCGCTTGTGATATTCGAACCGCTTGGGGTCAACATGCCGCTTCAGATCGGGAAACACATACCAGTTGGAACAAATACCGTTTGAGCATGAGCTCATACATATAAAGGGTATCTCAATACAAGTGTGTGTCCATGAATGACAATCACAACATAAACATCAAAAATGCCAACAATCTCCCCCTTTGGCATTGATGGCAACACTTAGGAAAATAAAATTTTGACGTCTAAGTGTTTTACAACAAAAACTTGTCATTAACAAAATTGCTCCCCCTAAGCATATACACTATCCCTTAATCAACTGACTGTATAGCAATTTTTCATTCAAAGCATAATCATCAGAGCATATATATATCACAGCATATTACCAAAATTTCAAAATCAAAATTTTAAAACCATGTACTTCTCCCCCTTTGCCAACAATGAAAAAGTACCACTGCAAAAACCTGTGCCCATGTATATATAAAAGAGTTTATGACAATAATGAATAATATTTGTCAAAAACCACTTTGTAGTCCTTCAAAAATTGTTTCATGGAGAGAGACCAGGACTCAAGTAGGGAGGTCACCACTTCCTTCTTTGTCTGCATTTGTGATACCTATTCCTCCATGGCATCTATTGTGCTCAGTTCTTGGATAGCTGTCAGTGCTTCTAGGTTCAGATAGCATTTCTGAAGAATTTGCAGTCGTGGAAGTAATACCAGTTGAAGTTCCTGCAAATCCCTAGATCTTGTGCTGATCTCTTGCTCTATCTTGGCTGACTCGATCTGGAACCAGTGTATGGTTTGCCCATATGCCGCAAAGGAGTCGTAAGGAGTCTTGAATGTGCTTAAGTAGGACCATAAGTCCATTTGAAGCTATTGCTTCTTAGCTAGCACATCATCACAAAATAGGTGAGGTTGACAGATTTTGCTTAGTAGCAAGTTTCCCTCATCCAAAGCACTCCTTATGTCTTTTTGTTCCTTTGACAGTTCAGCCCTAAGCTCATTTAGTTTCTTCACCAGAGCAACATTAAGAGCCTTTTGGTGCTTTTTCTTTACATTGGCCTCAGCTGCTTCTTCTAGGCTCTACACCTGATCATCCACTATAGTACACAGAAGTTTGAGTTGTGCAAGTGATGAATCAGTGTCAAGAAGATTAGTACCGAGGATTAAACCGATGAGTGTGTCTACAACTGCCTGAATGATGTCTTGTTCCTTTTTCCTATGGATGATCTCAAGACACTCTTGAGCAACCTTGATGCTCTGCATAAGTTCTGACTCACTTGTAGATTAGAGGTCGATAGGACTAGAGAAATCAACTAGTGAGGGTTGACTTCCGGTTGCCTTCGGAGTCTCCACCAGAGAGCCTTTTGCCGCTTCACGTTCCTTGGCTTCTTCAACTTTCTTCTTTTCCGCTTCTCTTCTCTTCTTTTCTTCCTTGTCTTCTTCTGCCTTTTTCTTCTCCTCTGCTCTCCTCTTTTGCTCTTCCTTTTCTTCTTATTCCCTCTTCTGCTTCTCTTCCTCTTCCTTTTTCTTCTTTTCTTCCTCTTCCTTCTTCTTTTCTTCCTCTTCCTTCTTCCTGTTTTCTTCCTCTTCCTTCTTCTTCTCCTCCTCTTCTTTCTTCTTCTTTTCTTCTTCTTCCTTCTTCCTCTTTTCTTCCTTGTCCTCTTCTTCTTTCTTTTTCCTATTTTCTTCTTGCTTCTTTTCCTCTTCCTCTTTTCTTTTCTCCTCTTCCTCCTTTCTCTATTTCTCATCTTCATCCTTCTTCTTTTTCTCTTCTTCTTTGTCTTTTGCTGCTTGTTGTGTGTCCACAGCTTGTTCACCACCCCTGATCGGCCTGTTACCCCTATTCAGTTCCCTCAGATGGTATATCTTGAGTGATATCTTTTGTATCTAGGGCATCGACATCTATGGTGTTGATTAATTCCTCCACCATGTTTCCTTCTTCATCAAAAACTTCATCCGGTTTGGAAATAATCAGTTCCTTTTCTGCTTGGAGGTTGGCCATTCTAACTTTCTCCCTAATCTCTTGTTCCTTTTCAATGGCAATGCACCATTTGTTATCCAATGCTTTATATAATGAATTTGGTGTCTGAGATTTAATCTCTGATGGTGACCGGTCATTTCTACATAAATAAAGAATAATCTCCTGAAGTACTTCATCTTTTTCCTCACTATTGAAATCATCATAGTAATCAATTAAATCATGAAGTAACTTTCTCCTAATATTCTTTACTATTCTTTGACAATGTGTCAAAGGTTTGTAAGAAGAGATATCTATATTTACCAGTGCAGAAGTTGCCGGTTCATTCTTCTTCACTTTCTTGGTCTATCTAGCCTTCTTTGGCTGTTCATCAGACTCAGTTTCTTCGAAGTCTGGTTCATTTGCCTTAGTCTTCCTCTTTCTTTCGAAGACTTTTGCCAGTGTTACCTCCAGTTTCTTCTTTGTTGGTGACTGCTTGGTCACTCTTGGAGTCTTAGTGGTAGCTGGTGCTGATGCCGCAGGCACTGCCTTAGCTTTCTTGGCCGCCAGTTCTTTTCCCTTCTTCACTGATGGTTCTTCAACCGGTGTGATCCTCTCCAAGTAGGTTCCAGTTCGCTTCACCTTTGGATCAAGAGGCAAGGCAATAGGGGTTGAAGCATACCCCTCCAACATGTCATACATGACTTCATAGCCCATGGGCTCCACTTCCTCCATTCTAGGCTCAACAGCCTCCATTAGACATTTATCCACCTAAATAGTGAAACAGATGTCATCTTCATACCTCTTTACTATGTCACCTGAGATTCGCATCCTCTGACTCATTTTTCTTCTAAACTCATCAAAGTATTTGTTCAGGATCTCAGGGTAGCCGGTTCCAATGGCTTACACACTTTCCTTTATCTGCTTGGTTACCGGTTGGTCAGGAGACCACTGGACATCTCCTACACCCAGAAAGTAGCCTTGGAAATAGAAAAACAATCCTACCAGTAGTTTTCCAAATTTAAATCTCAGTGAATTGTCCTTTTTGATTTCCTTGAGATTTGACAGGAGTTGCCTTTGCATACTGGTGCATAAGTCAAATGATTTATCCTCTATAATCATCCGGTAAGCGACATTTACCGCTGCAGCAGATACAGAATTAATCCTACTGGCCGAGAATGTCCTATAGCCTACCACCATGTAGACGTATTTTACCAATTCATCCTTGATAGGATTAACTGTCATACCTCATGAATCACTTGTCGAACTTGTGAGCTTGGTCATTTCCATTTTTCTTACCGTTCTCAGGGCTGGTACTTCCCTTGTGTTGCAGAAACTGGTGACTGCATGAATTGCCTCAGGCGTGATATCATGCATTCTTTCCAAGTACATCTTGTCACCATGGACTCTGCTCAGGATGATTCTAATGTGATCTTCTATGAAGTCTTCCAGAAAGTACACCACATTATGGAGTTTCTTCTTCTCTAAGATACTGAACTCTGGTTTGATCCTTTTGTCCTTACTGCAAAATAGACCTAATTGAGTATGAATGGCTAAGGACCCTAGGTCTTCTATCTTTCAATCAATATAGTCTGAAATTCCTTCTTCGACTATGACTCTTGTTGGGACTTGTGACAAAGCATTATACTTGGACTTCCTCTGAGTGAGATTTTTTGACTCAATGGATGTGCTTGAATTGGTATGAGATGCGGAATCCATTGAAGAGTATTTCAAGAATACGAAAAATACCTTTCATGCAAATTTAGGGCTTCTTGATTCTATTTTTCTATGCTCTCTATCGGATGCCAAATCACCGATTTGAGTTCTCGACTGCCGATTGCAAACTATATTTGAATCTCCTTCAAATCTCTCCAATTCCTCGAAATCTAAGCTCAAATCACCTTTTCTTCGCTCTGCACTTGAAAACTTTTCTTCGCTTGAAAAATAGATAGTGAGAAATGATTTGAAAATTGCATTTATACATGTTTCTCAACTACCATCATTAATGCTCCTATATTAGGGCGTAAACCCTAATTTGCCTCTTTACCATTTGTGATCTTCTACCAAGCGATAGGTGTAGCATACTGGTTAAGGTCTTTTACCGATGTTAATCGGGGGTTCGAAAGCATTTTGCCATTTGCTCCCCCTAAGCCTTTGAGGATTAGTTTGCCAGTTCAGATATTTCCACATTGGGTGCAGAAACCGGTTCCTCCTCCAATAATACTAGTTTCTCCTTCCATACTTTCTTCATGTCTTTTTGAACTTTTTCAATAGCTATTTCTCCTTCCTGAGTGACCGGTATATCATCAGATATACTTTTTCTGCTTCTGCAAAATCTTGCAATGTGACCCAGTTTGTTGCAGTGATAGAAAACAAGTCCAGGTGCTCTCCAAGGTCCACTGTACATGTTTCCATTCTTCCTTCTACATGTTGCAGTAGTGTGACCATGACCATGATAGATCATAGTACTTTCTCTCCATCCAGTTGCTGCTTGATGACCACCGCTTCTTGACTAATGATTGAAGACATTAAATCGATTGTGGTTCCAGTTCATAAAAGATTTAGGACCAGTTTCTTTGGTCCTCTTAGGATATCTTCCGATGTTATCCATTATAGACCTACATTCAAATGCTCTATGCCCAAACTTGTTGCATGCATAACAATGACCATTGAACTTATTGGATCTAGGTATATTGTTGATAAAGTAAGGAAAATTATTGTAGGCTTTGCTCCTACACACATTGGCAGTGTGTCCTTCTTTAAGATAGTTAAAGCAAATAGGTTTGAATTTTTGCTTACCTTTTCCTTTGAGTGTCGGTTGCTTCTTTGATGCTTTAGCATTTGTCCTTGAGGATTCTCCTTCCTCATGTCTAGAAAAACCAAGACCATCGGTATTCTTTGCTGGTCTAGATGACTCAAGCTTTTGCTCTAGCCTGACTGTACTTTTGCCAAACTTAGCTAGTATTTCCTTTGATTCAAAGAGTTCTTTGGAAATAGTAGTGTTTGTCTCCATAAGACTTGCATTTTCTGAGATGGCAACGTTCAGTTCTCCTTGCATGTCTTCTTTCTCCATTCTTCTCTCATGAAGGTGAGTAGTTAGTGCACTAATCTCTTGTTTCAACTTGGAGATCTTATGATCTCTATCTTTTACCAGATCTTCAGCCTTTCTTCGGTTCTCAAGCTCTTAGCTAAACTAAATAGTCAGTCCTTCCATCTCCTTTCTCAGATTGGAGTTTGAATCATTCAGCTTATTCACTTTAGCAATCATAGCTTCCATGTTAGCTTCATCTTCAGAACTACTTTCAGATAGTTCCATCAGCCTCTCTGCATGTTCTCTTCTTTTTGCTTGAGATGCCTTGTATTTGACCATAAGGTCCTCATAGGCTTGCTCAGACTTAGTGAGTCGTTGAGTAAGTTCCCTCAATGTGTATTCTCCCATGTCTCTTTCCAAGTGGTTAAACTTATAGAAAGGTTGGCTCTGATACAAATTGATGAATACTAAGAGGGGGGGGTGAATTAGTATTCCAAAAATCTTTGCACTAAAACACTTACATAGTCTAGAGATAAACCGATAAAGTAGTCTGACAATCAAATCGGTTATCACACATACAAACCAAAATGCGAATAAACCATTCACCCACAAAAGAAATGCAACCATAACACAAGATATTTGATGTGGAAACCCAACTGGGAAAAACCACGGTGAGATGGAACTCACAAGTCACTATCTGCAGAATAGAAACCAGACTAGTTAAGGTCAGACCGGTTAAGGTCTTACAATGTTCTTCACGGAACAGATCCTGTTAGGAATCTCAATCTCTGTTAGGAGATAAGTCCGATTAAAGACTACCTAGTTAGAGGATTTTAGATTCACATGTGTGAACCACCTCGTTAGAGGATTTTACAAAGGCTTTGAGGCCTACCCAGTTAAAGGCTACAAACTTGTCAAAGAGGTAAGTAATCAACAAGTGTTTGATCTATCTACTAGCACAAATTGCTTGGTTAGATCTAGTATTGCTCATAGCTAATGCATTCCAGCATTACTTTAGTCTTCTCTATCTTTCTCTCAGTTACAACTCGATCTTCTCTCATAAGATCGCTCTCTACTTCCACCTTAAACCCTAGCTCAACATAAACCCTATTCGCAACCTTCTTCAACAACACAAAAACCCTAGACATGATGTCCTTTTAAAGGAATCTGATTTCATGTCGGTCCAATAGGATTACATTACATTTTCCTAGGTTCAGTGAATCTAGACATACTCAGTAACACGACACAAGAATCACTGTCAATGTGTCGGCACCGTCAAACAATCGGTGGATTGGTAACTCATCACAAAATGCTGGTTGGTAACTCATCACAGAGTGTTGCTGGTTCATACAAAATGTCGGTTACCGGTTTGACAAAAATGAAGACTAGTAAGAATGTGTTGTGCCGCTTTGCTTCCTCATACCACTTGTGATCTCTGAACCGCTTGGGGTGAACATGCCGCTTTAGATCGAGATACACATTTTGCAAAATCACCACTAGTCAAAAGACTAGAGTACAACATACCAGTTGGAACAAATACCGGTTGAGCATGAGCTCATACATATAAAGGGGATCTCAATACAAGTGTGTGTCCATCAATGACAATCACAACATAAACATCAAAAATGCCAACAGGTCATGTGGTGATGCTCCCCCCTCTAAAAAGATAAAGATTCTTCGTGATCCATCTAGAAAGTCTAAGGGAATGAGGAAGTATAAATATGAAGCCTTCTAATATGGTAAGGTTGAGATTATTCCTCCCAAATCCTTAGAAGATATAAAAAATAAAATCATTAAGTATGGAAATTTAAAAAATCTTGTTGTATATTATTAGAATACAGATGATAGGGAGAGGAGAGAAATTGAGGAATCAATTGTACTATATATGAATAATTTTAGTAGAGCTCTAATTGCGTTATCATTTGAGTTGCCTAAGGAGCTATATGATATCCTTGATATCGTGAGAAATACTGCTTGCTAGAAAGATGCATAAATGCAAGAGTATGTTTTGGTAAATACTTGTTCAACCATCTCTAGGGAAGAAGTTGAAGGATTATTAAAATTGGCAAAAGAAAAATTTAGAAGCAAGAGAAGATTTAATAGAATTACTATTGGAAAAATCATTGAAGTTGCAAGAGAAACATAACAAAAAGTGAAAGACTTTTTACTTGAGTTGAGATATGAGGTAAATCAACCTCAGGATGCCTCCCACTTGGAAGGAAAAATTCTTGAAACTTCTAATCTGGAAGTACATATGTAAGTCTCTGGTGGTTAGGTAGATCAACAATTTGTTGAGAAAGAAGCAGCACAAGATGCACCCTCTTAAAATCCAGTTGCAGATGTCTCTGATGAAGCAACTCAAGACCCTCCTGAGATAGAAGTGTTTGCAAAAATGATAGTAGAGGAGATAGAGAAGGTTTAAAAGAGTGTGAATATAGAGGTTGAGAAGGAGAAGAGTGATGAGAAAATAGAGAAACCTCCGGTAACCATGACTGTCATAATTTTCACCAACAAAGGTAAGGAGATTGATGTAGAGGATGACTTTTCTCATGGTCTGGTTGATTTGAGCACTCTTTCCCCTCTTCAAGATTTGAAACTTTCCACCTAAGCTTAAATCAAGGCAAGTGAAGATCTGTTAAAATCTCAATTTGTAGATAAAGAAGTCATCTCTCTTGCCACTAAGGTTTTGGAAAAGATTTTGCCCAGTTTTTGTTAGGATTCTAGTGCTTCTCCCTCCAGAAAGCTAAAGAACTTGTTAAATGTTGTTAACTCCAATTTTGTATCATTAGAAAAGGTTGTAGATGAACCTGTACATAAAATATTTAATGACATGAGATCGCAGGAAAACTTGAAAGAAGTAGAGAGGGATAAAGCGAGCCTAAAGTCTGCAATGAAGAGTGTAGAAAAGGCATTGGATGAAGGCGGGAAAAGGAAAATTTTCAAATCATGTTTGTTTTTGTCCAAATTTACTACAGACATTGATCAGAAAATAAGAGATCTTTAAGGTAAACTAGTTGGTATCAATCACTCTTTTACACCTCAATCCATGTTCCTGAGTTCACTTGAAGCACAAATTTTGGATTATTCTGATAAAATAAAGGGCTTGAGTCATGACAAGGAGAGAATGCTGAGTAGAGTGGGGGAATTGATGATCTTGATAATTCCCTAAATGGATACCTTATTGGGAGCACAACAAGATGCAATAAGTACCTTAGGTAAACTGGTGCCATCCGATCTTTAGAGTGTTGAGATTCATGCATTTATGTACAATACCCTAATAAATGTATTTGATTTTTTCTTGAGAGGATGGAACAAGTATCTGAAATCCTTAAAGGTGACTTACTCAGACATCTTCAAGTTCATGTAATCAAGTGCATTTATTTATTCTTTTGTATATAAGTTTTGGTGGATTCCCATCCTTTTCCATTGATGGCAGAGGGGGAGAGAGAGAGCAATGAAAAATGGAGTAAGCAGTTCAGGGTGAGTCAGTGAGATTAAATGTATAGAATTTAGACTTTTGGTGTTTTGCAGGTTTTGGATACTTATCATTTTTCACTTGTGTTTCCATCAATACCAAAGGGGGAGATTGTTGGTATTTGGTGTTTTGTTGATACTCCAGTGGATATTGATGGTTCTTTATGCTTGTAGATTCTTAGTAGTTGTCATAGATGACAACTTAGTCTTCTGATCTAATCCGGTAGGAAGATTTTGTTTACTAGATGTCTTGTACTTCTGGACTATGATTGTCAATGCAACTCCGAATACAGTTTTATGATTTCTAGTGAAGCAGTTTTGATTTTAGTTATCGGTGATTAATTGACTATGTATATGAAGCAGATTATCATGTCAATCCACCCTCTAGTATTGATTCTTATGCCTGTTTGAAGGTCTAGTATCCGGTAGAATAGTAAAACAAAGTATTCTTCGTGTGTGATGGGGTATCGTATGTCTGGTTTCCGTAAGTTGTTTCTCATGATTGGAAATGTGTTTGGAATGATATGTGAGACCTATAGGAAGCATGTGATCATGTATTTTGGGTCCAGTATATGATTTGGTAACAGATCTAAGCCAACTTGCAGCTACACATTTCACTTTTAATATTTAGTGAATCCGACTTGTGAGTAATTAATTCTGGAGTATCTGGATATATAAGACCATTTGGGTTAATGGATTAGGTGTTGGATATAATTTATGTGGTGTTTTTGGAGAGATTTAGTACAATTTCATGTGCCCACTCATAATTGTGTTGATCCGGTAGAGAAAAACATAGCAATTTATCAGGACAGAGCAGTGGATCATTTTGTGCTTAATTGGAACTAATATTTGGAATAGTCAGATGCTACTTTATATTTATTCACTTTGTGTAATCTCTTATAAGGTAGTGAGCCTTTCTCTAGGGTTGTAGCCATGTTTTGTAACTTGAGTAGTGAACTCTAGGTAGTGTGCCTGAATGCAAGTGTATTCCCCTCACGTAATATTGTTTTTCTACTAGCCATAGTGGAATAATATTGTAGGTTCAAATTCCATCGTGGCTTTTCCCATTTTGGTTTCCATGTAAAAATATTGGTGTTATGGTTGCATGGTTACTTGTTCTATATTTCTGCACTTTGCTTTGTTTATTGTTCATTTGGTGGTTAAAGAATCAGATTAACAAATTCAAGATTTATAGAACACTGATTCACCCTCCCTCTCAATGTTCATTGATTCCAACAAGGTCTAATGCTAAAAATAAGATGGTATGTAAATATATAATATTTAGATAAATGAAACATGTCTTGAGATCAGAAAAAGGGTATTAATGAAAATTTCAAGAAACTCCCCCTCGAAAAAGGTATAACATGTCAAATTTTTCTATTACTTGTAGAAACAACATTTTAACTTATTTAAGATTTTTTTAATTTTTTGTAGAGATGTAAGATAAATTTGGTAGGCAAATTTATCGAAATTAGAAAAAATTAGTAAAAAATATTAACAAATATTTACTTTTCTTTAAAAATATAAAATAATTTTTCTATTGAATCAAACGATTGATATAAACCAAAAAAATAATTTTAGGAATGAATTAATGAAATATTAAAAACTTAAAAGTTATATATGTACATGTATGTATGTATGTATGTATGTATGTATGTATGCATGCATTTATGTATGTATGTATGTATGTATGTATGTATGCATATATATATACACATACATATATATATACATATACATATACATATATAAATACACATACATACATACATACATACATACGTACATACATACATACATACATATATAGTGTAACATCCTAAAATTGCACCTCACAATTTTTGACTGCATTGGGGTCTTTGCCTTAGTGTTTGCACCCCTTATCCTGATCGGAGACCGTAATGTGCTAATACAAGTCAAAACTTGCATTTTGCTCAACCCTGCACCTCAAAGCCACCTTGATCCTACCCCAAAATAGGGTAGGACCAGGGTGTGAAGCCCTAGGATCCACTGGGACTAGGACATCGCACCCTAGGATCCCCTATTTGGGACCTATCTTGGGGTCCCTCCCTTTGGCTGATCTCAAATTAGAGTAGAAAAATCCCCCCTATGTCATCTCAAGTTGGAAAATCAGTTAATTAATTCCACTGGAAAGTATATAAGAGGGATTTCCCCTCTTATTTGAACATCTATCCATAATAACATAAGATCATGAAAATTCAATCAAGCATTCGAGGGAAATTGAGCATCTTCAGTCTTCCTTCACGATTTTGAGCAGCAATAGAGAAGATTTCAAGAATTGAAGAGGAGATCAACATTCTACTTCATGAAACCCTAATTCCATGTGGAGGAAAGTAAAAATCACAATGAGGTATAAGCATTTTATTTTCAATCAATTTAGCATCCCCTCAAAGAGGAGGATTTCTACTTTCAGTCCTTTCATTTACATTATTTCAACCACTTGGTTAATTCCAAAACTGGTGTTTGATATGAAGAGAAACCCCTATTCCCAACACATTTCCCTTTCTTTCTATGTGCGAGAAATAGGTACGTAGTTGTACTTTTGGAATTAAGCTTTATTCATAGAGACGGAGAAACCCTTTTAGACATGTAGAAAGTTTGAAGGATTGATAGGAGGGCGCCCCTATCTAAACACATGGTCTCTGCAAATTTTGTCAGATTTCGCAGAGTAGCTCCAAATCATCTCAAACTTATTAGATCTGAGTACATGGTTGAATCCCGAACCTGTAGCCCACTATTTTTGCATACTTTGTCTTCATTTTCAACACTTTGTCTTAATTCAATCAATTAACTTACAAAAGAGGGTCAATTACATTTCAATCACAATCAATGTACTTAGAAATCAATCCTTGCATCCTTTGGGATTGGATCTAGTAGATTCAACCCTCTTTTGAATGTAATTTTTTTCCGAAGTGAATATTGAACCTTAGTAAAGTTACCACCTTACTCCCAAGTGGAAAATTGGCCAAGTTTCCCAATTTTCCACTTTACACACACACACACACACATACATATACATATACATATACATATACATACACACACATATGTATATGTATATACATATACATACATACATACATACACATATATATGTATATATTGTTGGCAATTTACACTCATTTGATTGGTTTCATATGTTGTCATTGATGGCAACGTGTTCCAGCGTAATTCCTTGGTTTGGTTGTTCACCGACACTAATAGGTACCTACAACAGTAGGAAGGATTCTATGGGTACTAGAATTGAAGGCTGACATGACTCACATTTAGGATACTTGTATAGGAGGTCGACATCATTGGGAAAACCAACAATCAGAAATTCATTTTAATACTTATGTATAAATATAATCAGCCGATATGTATATTCATTTTGTAATTATCTATTAAGATGACATGATTCATGAAGGATTGTAAGGATATATAGGTTAGTTGATTAGATCATTTATGGTATAGGAGTATGTGATGATGTTTGTAATGCAAAGATCACGTATTTGAGGACATTCATGTAAGAGGTTATTCCAGTAAGGGTTTAGGGTTATAGAATCGGAACAGTCAGAGCTTGAATTGGAACTCAATCAGGCATAGCAGATGCAATAAATGAGTTCAGTCTTATGTTTTATTATTCAAAGTGACTGTAGTTAGTGAGACTTCTTTTTGTTGAGTAGTGTGCTCTAGTCTGTAAGCCTTCCTACATGTTTAGGCCCCCATATTATGTAATATAATTTCATATGGCTATTGGATTGATATTGTGGGTCACAAATCCCACTATGATTTTTCCCCTTTAAGGTTTTCCACATATAATTCTCTATGTTATGGTATTCATTTGTGTGATTGTCTTGTTAATTTCTTTACTTCTTTCAATTATATATGTATCGGTTTACCGGTTGGTGAATGCATGTTATAATAAAGTTAAAATTGAACATTCTGGTAGAACACTAATTCACCCCCCCTCTGAGTGTTCTTGGATTCCAACAATTGGTATTCGAGCCTTATGCCTCAGAGAAAGTCTAATCACTTGAGGGAGATCCTAAATCCTAAATCCATGGATATGAGTTTAGAGAAGAAAATTGAGGTAGTATTTGAAGATTATGATGTTGAAATGATGAAGAACTTGAAGTTACAAGATGAATTGAATTCTACCAAGGAATTCATTCTTATCCTACAGGAGAGGTTGTCATCTGTTCAAGCTAGGAGGAAGGAACTTCTGCAAAATTAGGATAATAAAGAGAAAGATGCCCTTAATGAAAGATGTCAGAAGCTAAGTCAGGAGAATATGGTCATGAGGAATGAAATGCAAGCCCTAACTATGAGTATGTCAAAGCAGATTACAGAACGAAAGATGAATGACGAAAAACCTTGGGAGATCTCTGAAAGATAGATCTGAAGAATGCATCTGGTTAGCTCATGAAAGTGATATGTTGAGAATAGATTTAGTGCAATCCCAAAGCAATGAACAAGAACTTGAAAGACAAATGGTAATCCTAAGAGATGATTTGGCGATTGCAAGTGAGTACAAGGATAAATTCAAGGTTAGTTCAGCACAACTTGAAAATTCATGATAATATTGCATAAGCCCCGGGAAGGAGTCTTGGAAGATGTTCCAAACATTTGGAAAAGTTTATCTGACATGGAGATGTTCGACTAAGATTTGGTATTGTTCCACCAGAAGTCATTCATACCAATGATGGATTAGGGTTTCTTGAATGTTAAAAGGTTGAATCCACTTCATTTTTTACCACCTTGCATTCAGAGAAATTAAGAGCGATACAGAGTGAGTCTAAGGTGATTAATTGTGATCAGATATCTTCTTCAGTGATTCCACCAGTGATTGAAAGAGTTCTTTAGGGTTTCATCACCAACCATTTCTCAGGTACTTATAAAAATCATCTTTCACCATGGAAGTGGGATCATTATCTACACCTACTTTAAATGCAAATCCTACTATTGTTCAAGTTAAGGACCATCCTTGGCCAATTTTCAAGCAATGTCTGCATATTGTCACCTTGGATGATTCGGTTGGCATATTTGCCTATGTTTCAGAAGTGTTGTTTATGTGGAAAATTTCAAAGCATACATTCACTACCACATTGAGGATATGGGTACTACTGACATCAAGAGAATGTATATGAGTGAATTGATGGGAGACTCTAGAAAGATCAAGCCCGACCATAAGCACATTGAGGATCTAGGGTTTACTAACATTCTAGATATCCCTTAATTAAAAGATGAGATCATCATATATGTATTGAACATAGTTCATGGAGAGTTCATTTGGTTGGATAGACCTTATAAGATAATGAAGGAGGCCATTAGGGCCATCACTTGTTTGTTGTAGATTGGTCAGTGACCAGAGAAAAAGATTTCAAATGATCAGGTTAACAAACTCATCGGTGCAACTTCAGACCGATGATTGGTGAGGGTCAGCACCATCACTGATAGAGACATCAGATTTGGTAGCATGATCATTGGGTATAAGGTAACTCAATCTAATTGTATCAATTCTATTTCTAGCTCCTGCATATATGTTGCACATAAGATTATGAGGGAAAATGAGAAGATAGATCTTTGTGGATGGATGTTAGATGAGTTGTTAATCAACTTTGGGAAGATCAAAGAAGAGAAAAGGGGGACATTCCGATATAGAAATCTTATTGTCACCTTGATGATAGTTTTCATTAATGAAACTCCCATTTTTGGGAAGAGATGGTGGGCATTTGATATCTCAGTAGGAAGACAACTGAAACAATCTATTGCTACTCTAGGTAGTTAGCAAGGTGATAAGGTTTGGGGTTACTTCAAGGAACTTTAGAAGACAATGAAATCTAGAGAGAGGGTTCCTAAACAAAATGTTGAGAAATACTCAACCGAGATATTCTTTATGATGAAAAAGGATGAAACCTTAATGGAAGTAATCAAACCGCAAAAGATATGGATAGAGGAGATAGGATATGAAGTTGATGATCAGATTATGGATGCTTATGCTAAGATATTAATTGATTCTCCTATTGATGAGAGTGAAAAATCCTTTGGTACTACAAAACATAAGAAGCAATAGGCTCAATTGAATCCAACCATATTAAGAGAGAGAAACAACAAGGCAAGGCCAACAAATTTGTTGAGCAAGTATCTTAGGACATCAAGGCCTCAATGGATGTTGTTCTAGAAAAAGGAAGAAAGAGGAAAGAGCTTGGAATCTTCCTTAAGCCTATTCCATCAGACTCTAGATCTAAAGATGACACACCTTTATCATTTAAAAGGGTATTGAGGAAGGAAGATGAGGATGCTAAGGAGGAAGAAAGGAAGAAATCGGTAAGGAAGGTCACAATCAAGGTACTAGCAAATTAAAGAGCTCCAAAGGAAACACCTTCTGCACCATCCACTAATGGTAGAAGAAAGAAGATGGATGACAAAGACCTTGTAATTGTATCTAGTAATGTAACTATTATCCCTCCCAAGACTTGTGCAGAATTGGTAGATGAAATCACTAAGGATGGTATGTTGAAAAATGTATAATTCTATTATGAGAATTTAGATGATGATGATTAGAGAGAAATTGACAAAGTAGTTTTATTATTTCTAGATATATATAAGAAATATTTGTTAGAAATTGAGAAGCAAATACTGGCACACCTATATGACAACCTAGATGCTAGGAGATTATCAGCTATGGAGAAGGATAAACACATAAAAATTCAAGAATTATTAAGTACTTGTGGATCCATTACTCCAAATGAGTTGCATATGACACTTGAAGTTGTAGACAAAACAATATTTTGAAGCAAACAGAGGATAGTTAGTCTTATGTCAGGTAGGGTTAATGAGATAATCACTAAACCCACAAGGCAAAGATTCAATTCTTTGTTGATAACCCTGGTTTCTACACTTCACCAAAAGCTAAAACAGATGCTACTGACATCCTGGTTGAAGGGAAAGGCAACGGTATTGTAGGTACCCCACCTACAATTTTGAAAGATAATAAAGCATTAGATGTAGAGCCCCTAGTAGAATCTAATGTACAGGACATAGAAATTATACCAGCAAATGTAGAGATACTGATAGATTCACAAATGTATAGATTAAGGACACAGTTCATAAGGAGGAACCGACAGTAACTGATACTGCACCAAGTGGTGAAGCCACTAGTGCAATAGAGGATGTTATAAAGGTATTAAACCATCAGAGGAGAAGGGAGAGGAATTTGGTAGGGAACCAGTAGCGAGCATGCCATTGTTGTCAATTGACACCTCCATGGTAGAGAAGAAGAGCATAATTGAGATGAGTTCTATTGAGCTCATGATGATGGTTTCTCAGAAGATGATGAAGGAAGGATCAATGGACAAAGGAATTATTGATTAATCAATTCCAATTTTGCATAGACTTATCCTGGAGTTCCATTTTGACAAAGGAGAAAGCCCATCTGGCAAGCTCAAAATAATTACTGAGCACATTTCTAAGGATTTTCAATCACTATGGTAGATATCTAACCGATAGGCATTGGAGAGATTCACACAAGCCAAGAAATCTACTTTTGATCAAATGATTGAATTAGAGAAGAAAGAGATTAATGATAAACTAAAATTTAATTGATAATGATTTAAGGCAATGTACTAATATATAAAGAATATGTTGTAACACTAGATTACTTACTGCAGATATAGATAAACAGATTAAGGATTCTCATGAGAAAATTGTAGGTATAGTCAATTCTTTTGATGGCTCCAATTCACATCTATTGATAGATATATTTTGGTATTAGAAGCTCAAGTTTCAACTCTTGAAAGGGAAAAAGACAAAATTATTAGGAGAGCTAAAGGGCTCAGAGGATTGGTGAGTCCCCGATTGGACTCTTTGAGTGTAGATAAGAAGGAATGCATTGATATGGTTGGTAAGCCCACACCAGTAGAGCTTAAAGAGAAAGAGTCCTATGCTCATATTCTCAATGGACTTGTATCAATATCTAGCACATTCAAATCTGGTTGGGACACTTATCTAGAGCTTTTGGAGAAAGCTTATTTGAAAATTTTCAAGTATATTTAGCTCTGGTAAGATGTTTTGGGACACATTCTTTGTACAATATTTCATTCTTCATCTTAGTTTTTGGTATTTTTTTGGCATTGATGTCAAAGGGGAAGGTATAGGTGAAAAATATATTCTTGACATCAAGAGATATGGAGATTAGGAGTATTTTGTATAGATCGTGATCATAGATGGATATTCAGCTCAGGGGAAGTAGTCTTAGGGTGAAACCAACGGATGGAAACCATTATCATTTTTCACATGAGTATTTCCATCAATTCCAAAGGGGGGGATTATTTTAAATTGACACTTATTTGATTGGTTTCATATGTTTCCATTGATGATAACATGTTATGGCTTCATTCCTTTGTTTGGTTGTTCACCGACAAACACTTCACCAACACCAGCATCGACACCGATAGGTATCTTCAATGGTAGGAAGGATTCTATGGGTATTGACATTGGAGGCCAACATGAATGACATTCAGGATATCAATATAGGAGGCTGACATCATTAGGAGATCAGGCAATTGGCAATTCATTTTGATACTTATGTATATATGTAATGAGCTGACATGTATATTCATTTTGCAATTATCTATGTAAGCCGACATGAGTCATGAAGGATTGTAAGGGTATATAGGTCAGTTGATTAGATCATTTTTTGTATAGGGATATGTGATGATTTTTGTAATGTGAAGATCATGTATTTGAGGACATCCATGTAAGAGGTTATTCTGGTAAGGGTTTAGGGTTACAGAATTGAAACAGTTAGAGTTTGAACCGAAACTCAATCAGGCATAGCAGATGCAATAAATGAGTTTGGTTTTATGTTTTATTATTCAAAGTGATTGTAGTCAGTGAGACTCCTTTGTGTTGAGTAGTGTTCTCAAGGCATGTGCTGGCCCCCATATTATGTAATATCTTTTCATATGGCCAGTGGATTGATATTGTGGGTCACAAATCCCACCGTGGTTTTTCCTCTTTCAGGTTTTCCATGCATAATTCTTTGTGTTATCGTATTCATTTATGTGATTGGCTTGTTAATTTCTTTACTTCTTTCAATTATATATGTACCAGTTTAACAATTGGTGAATGCATGTTAAAATAAGCTTAAAACTGAACATTCTGGTAGAACACTAATTCACACCCCTTCTTAGTGTTCTTGGATTCCAACATATATATATATACATACATATATATATATGTATATATATGTATTTATATGTATATATATATATGTATGTATGTATATATGTATGTATGTATATCTATATATATGTATGTATATATATATATGTATATAAATGTATATGTATATAGATATATCTATATATATATTGTTGGCAATTGACACTCATCCAGTGATTTTAGGTGACTTTTGGTGGTTGATCATTTGTTTAGGGTTGTCATTGATAGAAACTCTTCATGGTTGTTCAATCCAATAGTTGTAATCTATCTTATTGGGAAGATGGAGGTAACCGGTAGATACTTAACCGACAAAATAGGGTAAAATAGGGTATTTTAGTAATGTTTTGACCTGGAATGATCTGTCGTGATTACAGTGCTTTTTGGTGATTGTTTTTGTGATCTAAACGATATGGAATACCTTTAGGAAGCATGTGGTTAAAATATTTGTGTCTTGTGTTGTTCATCCCAATAATAAGAATAATAGCTCTAATTGAAGGCTTAATCTGAAGTTTGGACATTCATTTGGTAAAGTCACTATTTCCATAGCTAGTGTTCATTTGATTGTCAATCCAGGGACATAGTACTTGAAATGGGCTTGTACTATATATGCAGCAAGTTCCTGCAACATCTATTATGCATTACTGCAGTAACTAACATTATGCAAAAAAAGATAAACAAGAATGGAAACTATGGAAAGGCTATAGGAAATTTTTTGAATAAATTCATAAAAGCAATGTTGGATAAACTCAATATGGATAAACAAAAATTACTTTTTTCTAGCTTGGCTGTAGGAATAGTCAACACAAGAACTTCTACTGTAGCTAAGGAATGAAAACTTATTTTAATGAATACACATGATCACTCACCAAGTGGTCCCCCTTGGATGAGTGATACTAGGCTTCCCAAAAACAACTCTTAATAGATCAGAATAACATAACTTTATTCATTTCTTTCTGAAAGTGATTACATAGTTTTAATATGAAAAAGAAACTCAAGAATGATTATCAAAAATCCTCTGCTTAATTCTTCTCCCTTCTGGCTAACTTCTGAGAAGAAGAAGAACTTATTATTAAAAATAAATCAACTACAATAGACCACACAAATCACGCCTAGAAGAAGAGGCAGATGATTGACCGATAAAGAAGATAACTGGAGCTATGCTGCAAGAAACGTGGATCTAAACCAAACCACAGTATTTGCATGTCGTGGCGGTATTTGCAAATTCAATGCCCACTAAAGTTAGAAATTGGTAGTGTCGCTTGACTACTTTGCTTATGTCATACCTTGCACTTGCTCAGGTCCTCTACAATTTGATCTTCAGTTATCTCTTACACATCCTTCCCTTCATGAGGTGTAATAGGCGAACATCCACTACGGCATCATTTATTACCTACACTACAATAAAGATGACATACAAGGACATACATATGCATTTTATTTAATTAACACATCTATTAATTCACATATGATATTACCCTAAATAATCTGCATGGCAATAGGAATAAATCACATGGCTGCAAGAATAAATGGCATGGTTGTAGGAATAGACTAGCAAAGATAAAACATGATTTAATAAGTTCAAGCTTAACATATGGAATACATATAGTCAACTTCCAATAAATCACTACTACTATGCAAACCAAAAGATAAAAAAAACTCAAGAGTTCTGAGGATAAAAATATAACAAAGTCTCAATTTATCGTGCCCCCCAACTTTAAGAGCTTGCTGATCCTATAGCAAAAGAAAATTTTTTTACTCTTGCACTAACTGTCAAATCACCAATGGTGCCCTGACCTGTCCCTACTAAAGCCAAATTCCAAAAAAATCCCTTCATTTTTTCTAGTCTGGACCATCTGGCTGAGACTCTATAACTGCATCATAGTTTTGATCCATAGGCTGACATCCCAATAGTGGCCACATGAGAATAGGAGGCTGAAAGATTAGTGGTAGCCAGTTGTTGGTTTTCTCTCTACCTATATATATATATATATATATATATATATATATATATATATATATATATATATATATATATATATATATATATATATATATATATATATATATATATATATATATATATATATATGTGGGCTCTTTGCATAGCTTCTTGAAAATTTTGCAGTGAATAAGGTTCCCCCAGCTTTAATTTATCTGGTAAGTTATTCCAATGTTGAGAACCCATCTATTGCAGTTGCACTGTCAGTCTGAACTAAATGCTCATATGCCTGATAGATTCCTTCTCTCATTGGAAGCACTAGTTTTCTAACATCATCCCTTACCAGTAATTTCTACCATTCATAATAAAGAACTCTTGGTTCCTTTGATTCTTTCCTTAATGGCAATGGACAGTCAAACTCTAAATCTTTATATGCTCTGGCTTGTGCCCCCATGCTGAGCTCATTTTGGATCCATGGCATTAAAGCTTTGATAAGAATAACCCCAATATATAATAAAGGGTTCCACTCATTGTCTGAGGGCACAACATAGTTATGTAAATAAAATTCACATAGAAAATTCTTCACAGCTAGTGGAGAGGTTTGGTAAGCATAAAAGAATTCTTCAGGGGTTTCCAAAGAGGGGCTAAGGTCCCTAACAATGTGGTTCAATTTGAAATTTAAATACCACTCCTTCAAATGCATAGAATAAACCCTTGGAGGTGCCCTACAATGCATCAATTCAGGGACCATACTAGCAATTTTTTCAACCTTAGCCTTTAATTCCTCAATTTTGTTATCCCTCTTTTCTTTTTATTTTTTCTATTTATCAATAATCCCTTGCAATCTAGACCTCTTTATTTCCCATTGTCTATAAAATATTAAAGCAATAGATAAACTGCTTAGAGATGAAGGAGGTCTAATAGGTGTTACCTTAGGCCATGGGATTTCTTCAATAAATTCCTCAATTTGTGCTAGAATCTCTCTAACATTTTCCTCAAACTAATGTGAAGTGTCTCCAATAGTCTCTTCATTCTGCTCTAAAATCTTTCCAATTATTTCTTCAGGCTGCTGTGAAATATCTCCAACAGTTTCCTCAAGATGCTTTGAAATATTTCCAATAGTTTCCTCAAGATGTTGTGGAATATTTCCAACAGTTTCCTCAAGATGTTGTGGAATTTCTTCACTAACCTCCTCAAGTTGTTGTGCCACAAAAGCAAGATTTGACAATCTATCTTCATCAACTTCTACTTGCATTTCAGCATCCGCAAGGATTCCTTCTTCTTGTATTTGAATATCTGCAGGGCTTCCTTGTTTTGATGTTTCCACTGCAATAACCTCTTTTGGATCACATGTTGGATGAGACTTATTGGTACTACTTCATCTTCTTCTCACATAAACTTTTGGAGTGGTTGTAAGTGTTGCCAAATGAACACTCTAATGAGACATTGTAGGTGATTGAAGGTTTTGTCGTTGATGGCAACCTTACAATCCTATGACCCCGACAAAGCATTCCACCGGCACTGGCACTAGCAAGATTAGACTCTACACCGACACTCAGACCACCAGCCCTGACAGTGAAAGGAAGCATACTGACACAGAGGCCGACATGATTTTTGTTGTAATATATTTTGTTTATTATTGTAAAATCATTATAAGCCGACTTGGTAACATTGTAAAATGACTCATATATATAAGAGATCATTGTAGAACATTTTTGTAAGAAAGGAGGAATGTAATTAGGAGAAATAAGGCAGACCTATTATGTGAATTATAGGTTAAGGGTTTACATAAGAAGTAGAGAAGAAACCGGTACTGGATCTGGCATTATAGATGCTATTTTGAAGCAGTACAAGACACTGGATTTATATAATCCATTTTGTAAGTCAGTGAGACTTCCTATTTTGTATTTGAGCAGTGAGCTCTAGACACTTGGCCTTCCTGAATGTCTAGGCCCCTATTGTAGCAGTAATATTCTCTTATTAGCCAATAAGTGAATATTGTGGGTCACAAATCCCATCGAGGTTTTTTCCACACCAAGTTTCCTTGCTAAAATATTGTGTTATGGTGTGATTTTCATGTGGTTGTTGTTATCTCTATTTGTTGCATTAATTTCTATTTACCGGTATATAGTATTAATATGTTCTACATATTTTAAGTTAAGAAATTGCTCATACCAGTTAGATACTGATTCACCCCCCCCCTCTCAGTATCTGTGGGAACCCTAACAATTGGTATCAGAGCATGGTCCTCTATTTTTAGAAGCCTAACAGCTTTAGGAAGATGTTGACACCAGTAGAGATGGAAAACTTGATGAAGCAACTTGAAGAAGCTCTCTCAAACTATGATGAAGAAAAATTGAAAAATATCAAACTTGAAGATGATCTAAAAGCAGCTCAGGATATTATTCAAGCACTTCAAGAAAATCTTACTATTGCAAGAAACAAGAGAAGAGAACTTTGTGAAAAGATGCAATTTGAGAATAATGAAAAGGAAACTCTTAATGATATGATAAACAAGTTGAAGCAAGAGAACATGACAGCAAAGAATGAGATGCAGGATATGACTATGAGATTTTGTAAGGAAATTGAAGATAGAAAGAAAAATGAAGAAGATTTGACTAGAAGACTAAGTGATGCTGCAAGCGAAAACACAAGACTTAGCTATGAAAATGATTTGTTGAAGACAGATCTGATGCACACATAGAATGATTCAAATGAACTGATGAGACAGAAATAAATCTTAGAAAGAGAACTAGATACTACAAATCAGCATAAAGAAAAATTCATGAAAAGCTCAGAAGAACTTGGTGACTTGTTGAAAAATCAGAAACCTAAAGGTGACACTTGTGGAATTGGCTTTGAAGTTGGAGAAAGCTCTGGTACTGCAAACACACAGGATCATAACAAACTGGTAAGACAACCTACTGCTTACAAATTTAATGGCAAACGCTTTAACTGTAATAAGTATGGTCATAGAGAAAATCAATGTAGATCTAGAAGTTATCAGAATACCAACACACCCACCAGTCAATGTTCAAAATGCAACAAAATTGGTCATAACTCTGAAAATTGCAGAATGAATGTGAGATGTTATGTTTGTGGAAGATTTGGACACTTATATAATCAATGTAGAACACAAACTAGCATAGGTTATGGGAAGGCTATTCAGAAAAATAATGTGACTTGTTATGCATGTAACAAGATTGGACGTATTGCAAAATTCTGAAGAAGTAAGGCATCACCTACAGACAACAAAGGTTCTAGTTTGAAAGGAAAAGAAAAAGTTGAAGAAGTCAAGCAAGAATTCTCAAAACAATGGATTAGAAAGTCAGACCTAAATGGTGTTGGGAATACTCCTCCACTGGTAGAACCAAGCAACACTCCACTAGCAGAATAGAGTAGAACTCCATCGGAAGGAGACTCTTCATCTAATTGAAGAAAATTTCTTTGAGGGTTTGGCAATCAAATGTGAAATATGCTATTATTCCCTCGGTTGATGGTGAGAAGTAGAAATTACTTCTATGTCGGCAAACAAAGTTAAGTGACTACTTAACCAGCATGCATTAAATGTGGTAGTTGGTGAATTAACATTATAAATTAGTGATTTTGGCTCCATTTTACTTCACCAAACATTCAAACATTTGAAGAGCGCAAAATTTCCAGAGCTAAGGCATTTCGAGCAAAGAGGCAAAGCATTTCAGCAATCAATCTTTCCAAAGGCAGAAAAAGGTATTTATAATCATGGCATCCTCTTTTGTACCTGAATTCATAGGAAACCCTACTGTAGTCGAGGTAATCAAATGCCCTAGGCCCGTATTTCAGCTAGTTCCAGAGATAGCTAAAAAGGATGACAATGTTGGTGCATTTTCCCAAATCCCCAAAGGAGTTGTTTTTGCAGAAGACCCTAGAATGTACATCCAATTGCCATATAGAAGAATTAGGAGATGAAGAAATTAAGAAAATGTACAAAACTATTATATGTGATGATTCCAGTAATGTGAAACCTGAACACAAAATTATTGAAACCCTAGGATTCACTGAAATCCTCAGCATTCCAGATTTCCCTAAGGAAGTTATTAAGATAGTATTGAGTAGGGTACATGGTGCATTCTTTTGGCTAGATTCAGTTCATAAAATTACCAAGGAAGTTGTGAAAGCTGTGATAGGGTTACCTTCCACTGGTAACAGACCAGACAAGACAAAGAAGGTCTCACATGACTTGGTAATGAACCTAACAGGTGCAACATCTGACAAAAGGTCTTTTAGGTTGACTGATGTAATTGACATAAATGTGAGATTCATTAGCATGATTCTAGGTTACAAAACAACTCATGCAAATAGACTTAACTCAGTTTCCAGCTTATGCATAAAAAGTGCTCATGATATGGTTAAAGATAATGTGAAAATTGATGTATGTGAATGGTTAAAGGATGAACTTATTGATAATCTAGGAAAGATCAAGAAGGATAAGAAAGGGACATTTAGATTTGGCAATTTACTTGTATGCTTAATGCTACATATTGGTAGGGAAACAATTATTTGACTTGTTGAACAACATGGGTGAAAACAAAGAAAATAATATCAATGAGTATTTTCTAGCATTAAAGGCCAGAATGAACACAAGAGTCAGAATGTCACAGGAAATTGTTAACAAATATAAGGATGATATATGCTTTGTGATTAAGAAGGATGAGATCTAGATGGAAGTAGTTATCCCAAGAACAATCTAGGTTACTGAAATGGGTTATGAGACCGATGACCACATCATTGAAACATATGCAAAAGCCCTTCTGGAAACACCCAAGGAACCTAAGGAAGAGGTATTTGGTAGTGCAAAAAACATTGAAAATCAAATTCAATCCAAAAAGAGAGTGAAGAAAGTAGAAGCAACTGTGAGGAGAGGTTCAAGACAGGCTAAGGCTATCAAAGAAGATGTACTAAAACAAATCGGTATCACTGAAGATAAGTTGGAAGCACTACAACCTGAAACTCACCTTTCACTCGTAGCTACTTCTTGAGAGAGTGATATGCCTGCAAAATTCAAAAGAGTTGTAAGGAAAAGGGAACCTTCATCGGTATCCACACCTTCACCTAGAAGAACCAAGCAAAAACAACAGGTAGTAAGGCCACTGGCAAAGAAGAAAAAGTTAACACCCAAGAAGAAAACTAAACAAAACATTGCCCCAATTGACAAACTACTAGATGAAATAACAAAAGAAGGAAAGCTTAAAAACATTGAAAAAATATATAATACATTATCATCTGATGACAAAGAGAAAGTTGAAAACAATGTTATTTTACACTTGGATATCTACAAAAAGTTCTTGATGCAAGTTGTAGATGAACTACCAGATGAACTATTCAAGAGACTGGAAGCAAGAAGACAAGCTGTTGTAGAGCTTGACAAGAAATTAAAAGTTGAAAAATTACTTGTTGTCTACCTAGCTAACTCTCTGAAGGAAATAGATGATCTGATTACAGAGGCTAACCAGTCAGTATTCTCAACTGCACACTGACATATAGCACTTATGGTTGGAAGAGTAAATGAGGTTACAAAGGAAACTGAAAAGTGCATGGGATATATTCCTTGTTGAGAAGGAAAAACAGGAAAAGTATAGAAACCCTAAACCAATTAAGGTATATCAGAAAGACAAGGATAAGGGAAAAGGAAAGGTTGGTGGACCTCCAAGCATCAAAATAAGAGATAATTTATCCCTACCGCCTCTGGTTACTCCACCAGTAGCAACAATTGAAGATCAATCGATAGATGAGAGTATGGATGTATCACAAGAGGATACAAATCCTAATTCTGAGGTACTATACACAGGTGATGTTGATACTCAGAAAGTCAACATTATGATAGACAAGGACACGACTGGTAAGACAGATATGGCTAGTGAGCCACCGGTAACTAATAACACTGATAACACTGAAGGAAAAGAGGTAGATGATAACATAGGGCAATAGGCAGAGACTCAAATAGAAACACAAATAGATCAACAAACAGAGAAACAAGCAGAGCAACAGGCTCCAGAACAGCAACAGGTTCATGTAGAAATAGTGCCACCGGCAACAGGAGAGCAACAAAAACCTTTGCTAAGGAAATGGAAACACAGACTGGCCTACCAAAGGTCACTACAAGCAAGGTTATTTCCCCCACTGATAGAATTTAGAATGTTGGTTCCTCCTCTGCAGGATTTAAATCAACAAATGTAACTGAAGTTCTTTTAGATTCTATAAAGAAAATAATAGACTGTAGTTCACAGGCATATAAAGCTATAGATGACACAATTCCAATTTTGAAGATGATAGCTCCAAAATGTAATGTATATAATAAGGATTCTTTGAGTCAACTTGACACTTTGTCTAAGTATATTACTAACAACACAGTGACAGTTGAGCAAATAAAGGAAGAAGCATTCAATGAGAGGTTAGAAAAAGAAAAATAGAAATTCTTTGAGGATCAAATAAAGAAGTGTACAAGGCAATTTGACACACTTCTACCAGAACTGTGCAACACACTTAAGGAGTTCAAAACTTTGTACAAAGACACTTGTAAGACAAACCTTTTGACAGTTGACATAGATAGGAAAATGAGCAAGATACAGGAGGAAATTAATAAGCTAGCTGACAATTTTATTAATGCATTTGATTCATTATCAATTTTTGAGCAAAAGATAACAGGTTTTGAGGAAGAATTACTAAAGCTAGAAAGAGAAAAGGAGAAAATAAAATACAAGGCTAAGGATCTAAAATGGAAATTAAGTCCAAAATTGGACTACCTAGCATGTTTAAGGAAAGAAATATCTAAGGCATTAGTACAAGGACAGAAAATACTGGCAGAGCAAATGCGGCACCTCACCGGTATAGTTCAAAGAATAGAGGCAGCAATAAAAGATAGCAAAAAGTTCCTTGAAAGCCTAAATTTGGTTTTGGTAGATCTTTTTCAAATTATAACCACCTGGTTGCAAGGTTGAGATAGGAAACCACACTCTATTGACACTTTGAGAACCTTTGTCATTGATGCCAAAGGGGGAGTAGTGGAATGATAAAATAAATCAGCAAAAGACTCATCTGCTTAGGGGGAGTTCACACACTTTTGGTATACACATTTTTGGACTTCAATTTTTGGACTACACCTTTTTGAATTTTCTCATGAGTGTTGCCATCAATGCCAAAGGGGGAGATTGTTGGCAAATACACACTCCAATGAGACATTGTAGGTGATTGAAGGTTTTGTCATTGATGGCAACCTTACAATCCTATGACTCCAACAAGACATTCCACCAGCACCGACACTAGCAAGATCAGACTCTACACTGACACTTAGACCACCGACACCGGTAGTGAAAGGAAGCATACCGACACAAAGGTTGACAGGAGTTTTGATGTAATATATTTTGTTTATTATTGTAAAATCATTATAAGCCGACTTGGTAAGATTGTAAAATGACTCATTTATATAAGAGATCATTGTAGAAAATTTTTGTAAGAAAGGAGGAATGTAACTAGGAGAAATAAGGCAAACCTATTATGTGAATTATAGGTTAAAGGTTTATGTAAGAAGAAGAGCAGAAACCGGTACTGGATCTGGCATTATAGATGCTATTTTGAAGCAGTACAAGACACTGGATTTATATGATCCATTTTGTAAGTTAGTTAGACTTCCTCTTTTGTATTTGAGCAATGAGCTCTAGGCACTTGGCCTTCCTGCATGTGCAGGCGCCTATTGTAGCAGTAATATTCTCTTATTGGCCAGTAAGTGAATATTGTGGGTCACAAATCCCACCAAGGTTTTTCCCACACTGAGTTTCCCTGCTAAAATATTGTGTTATGGTGTGCTTTTCATGTGGTTGTTGTTATCTCTATTCGTTGCATTACTTTGGTTTACCGGTATACAGTATTAATATGTTCTACATGTTTTAAGTTAAGAAATTGCTCATACCAATTAGATATTGATTCACCGCCCCCCCCCTTCTCAGTATCTGTGGGAACCCTAGCAACAAGAATGGTTTTAGTTGCTGCAGGAATGGTTTTAGTTGCTGCAAGAGTTTTTCTTTTTGTTCTATGTCTCTTGGCCGCAGGAGAAATTTGAGTTGCCTACGACGGGGCCATGGGTTCTTCATCTGTTTCATTCCTTTCCAACTCCTTCCCTTTTTTCCTAGCAATTGGTGACTCTCTTTGAAGAGAAGTAGAGGGTTGTTCCACATTTGCTTGAGCCATCTCTTCCTCCACAATAACCATAGCTCCTTTAGCAACAAGAAAATCATCCTCTGCAGCAACTACGGGGGAAGAGGGTTCTACAACATTTTCTTCTTCAACCGGTGAATTCTCTGCAACAAGAGCATCTTCAATAGGGGCATCTTCAACCCTAAAATGCAGTATATCCTCAAATACTCCCCATTCCATCTATGAAACATCTCTAAGGGAACATTCTACAAGTAGTTTAACCAATCCACGATGGCTAACAGAATAATTTCCATTTTTTCGTGTCTCCTTAGCACTTTTAGAAATGAGATGGTATATAAAATTAAGGACATTCACCCTCTAGCCATGCATAAATGACTAAGTAATTTAAAAAGCAGTGAATGTAGATTTGAATATCTCCCTTCACAATTAAAGTATTTCATGACATACAAAGCTACCTGAGGCCACTATGCTAGAAGGGAAACCCTTCTGGTTCCTTGCTTGTCCACCATTAGAGGTCCATTCATGGGAATTGTGAACTTTGCCCTGGCACTCCTTGCATCTTTTGATTCTGGAAATAGTTCCCCTTCTTGCGGCAACCCTATTACTTTTGCTATTCATTTCTTCATAGCAATAACCCTTAAGCCTTTAATCATAGCTTCTCCTTCATTGAAGGAATGCATAAATTCCACAACAATTTCTTCGTTATAATCTCTAATTTTCAAGAAGTAATCCAGCCAGCCATGGTGTCTAAAATAATACTCACAAAGAGCATCCTGCAGCAACACCTCATGAACTGTTGGCTCATGGCAGATTGGATCACCACCCATCTCTCACTCTTCTAGTATTGAACACTTTGCAGCTGAGAAATAGAGGACCAAAATATTCGACAGACTTGCTAAATTGAAAATTCCATACATATCTCAATTTTGGCGGTAGAATTTATTATTTCCTTGCATGAAATAATAACTTGTTAAACAATGATGGCAAGAAATCAATTCTAAGTACCAAAAAGGATGGATAATCAATAACTTTGGAAACTGAACCATAAAGCACCCCCAACTTAACCTAGCACATGTCCACATAAGTTGATGAGATTTCGAGGAGTGTAGTGGATTTAAAAAGGCATAATCGTAATGAAATAATAAATGCATAATTAAAACAAAACATAATATGTTCATACTTGCAATCATACGAAAATGATGGCAAAATGAAGTGAAATGATAGATAAGAAAGTGGGATGGAATGACATGGATGGAATTTTATTTATGAAGAAGAATATTCCCATAAGATATGGAAATATTTATTGTGAAATGATGCAAGAAGAATTATGAAGTGGAAAGCATGTTCACTGCAGTGGCTGCAGGAACCTTACCTTTATTACTTTGCTCAATTGTAGTAGGAAGTTGATTAGTTGCTGCAAGATCCTTGTCAGTTGCTACAGGAACCTCAGTAGTTGCTATAGGAACCTTTGTTTCATCTTTTTCATCAAATTACTATAGGAACTCCTCTTTAGTGGCCAACTTATGATACAAACGTAGTCGGTGACCATTCACTAAAAGCTTAAACCGAACAGGATAAATTGTGGTCAAATGAACAACTCCATTATTGAAAACTTCTTCTATCTCGTATGGACCTAGCCACATAGTTTTCAACTTCCCTGTATCATCTTTATAGCTAGAATCATATACTAGTGCCCAGTCACCTTCTTTGAACGTCTTCTCTTTGATATACTTATCATGCCACTTTGCTCTCTGATTTTGAATCAGTTCTGTCTGCTGGACAACTATTTTCCTCCATTCATCCAGAGCATTCAATTATTGAATATGTTCTTTCTATGCTTCAAATAATGTCATATTTAATTGCAAAGTTGTCCTTAGAGTTTTATGCTCAAATTCAATAGGAATCATTGCTGCTTTTCCATAAACCATCTCAAAAGGTGTAAAACCAATTGGTATTTTCCAAGTTGTTATGTATGCCCAAATTGCTTCTAAAAGCCTATGAGACTAGTCATTTTTATGAACAGATATTGTTTTAGTAAAAATAGCCTCAAGCTCCCTATTTGTAACTTCTACCTTCCCATTATCTTGTGGATGATATGGGGTATATTTCCTATGTCTTATATTGTATTCATTAACCAAAGCTGCTATCAATGTTGAAGTAAATTGAGGTCCCTGGTCTGAGACAATCTCCCTTGGTACTCCATATCTTGAAATATATCTTCATAAAGAAATGCATCCATCTTATTATCTCTTGCATGTGTCATGGCATGAGCTTCCACCCATTTTGTTACATAGTCTGTACATACCAAAATATAAGATTTGCCATTAGAAGGTGGATCAATTGGGCCAACAAAATGTAATCCCCACTTATCAAATGGTGCAACTAATATTTGTGGATATAGTGGCATCTCATCAGATTTTGTAGGTCTTCCCATTCGCTGGCATCTATCACATTTTCGTATATATTGTATTGCATCCTTGTGTGGGCCAATAGTACCCTATATTTAGTATTTTCAGTGTTGTTCTTTTGGTAGCAAAATGTCCTCCACATGGCTCATCATGACATGCATGTAGGATATCATATGTTTCATCTTCTCTCACACATCTTCTCATGACTTGGTCAGGCCCAGTATAAAACAAACAATCAACAATCCATGAGAAGTAAAAACTTTTTTCATCTAACAATCTTCTTTCCTTACAAGAGAAATGAATTGGCATTTTAGCAGCAGCTAAATAATTGGAAATATCAGCATACCAGGGAGTATGAGCTTGGATAAGAAATAAATGTTCATCTGGAAAAGCATCATCTATCACTATAGAATCTTCTTGTAACTAAAGTCTTGAAAGATAGTCTACAACCACATTAGACTTCCCTATTTTATCAACAACTGTGATATCAAATTCCTACATCAACAATAACCAGCGAGCCAATATACTAGTAATTGAAGGCTTATTCATGAGATATCTAATTGCAGTATGATATGTATGCACAAATATGGGATATCCTATGATATAGTGCCTAAATTTGTTGAGTGCATATATAACAACTAACATTTCCTTTTTAGTGACTATGTAATTTAACTCAGGCCCCTATAAGTTCTTGCTAATATAATATATTGCATTTTCCAATTTGTCAATTTTATGTCCTAACACTGCCCCTATTGGATAATCAAATGCATTTGTATGGCTTTGGAATGGTAAAGACCAATTTGGACCTTTAAGAACTGGTGTTTGATTCAAGGCATGCTTAATCTTTAAGAAAGCTTCATTGCATGTAGAGGTCCATTTAAATTCTATATCCTTGGTAAGCAGTGAATATAATGGACTTGCAATTTTGCTGAAATCTTTGATAAACCTTTTGTAGTATCCAGCATGACCAAGGAAAATTCTTACATCTTTTTCTTCATAGGGGTATTGATATGTTGAATGACTTCAATCTTTGCTGGATCCACCTGTATTCCTTTTACAAAGATATGATGACCAAGAACTATTCCTTCCTGCATCAAGACGAAGCATTTCTCACTATTTAATGACAAACTATATTCCTCACATTGCTACAAAACTTTTTTTAGGTTCCCTAATACTTGTTCAAATTCAGAACTATAGATAGAGGAAATGGGAAACTAAATCATGGATTTAGCTTCTTCCAACATCCAACAATGAAGTACCTGCAAGAAAAACACACATGCATTAACAGGAATTTGCCTCCATTGCTCTCCTATCAACCAAGGTCTTGTATTTTTAAGATTTAGCTCTCAGAGCATTGTGCACAAGAGGCTATGGTGAATGGAGATAATTTTAAAATAAGGAAATGGAGATTTGAGAATGCAAAGATAGTCGATAAGATGTCAAGATATTGGAATGCAAACTAACATAAGTTCGACACATAAAGATGAGATGCCCAAATAAGAGAGAGGGGCTTGTTTAAATAGATTTTCTACAAGGGAGTTCATGTTGTGGGATGTATATGGGATAATGCAAGATGAGTGGTATAGGGAAGAAGAGTGGTAAATGGGAAATGATAAGTGGTATGAGGGGATATTTAAGGGGGTTTTATTAAATAAATAGAGAAATGTATATAAGGTGAATGCATGAAGGCGTATAAATGAATATGATAAATGTTTTATTTAATAGATTTAATGGATAAATGATAAGATATTAATAATAATATAATAAAAGATGGAAATTTTTATGTGTCTACATTTTGCACCTCTTTGAGACAATGCAGCATGTCGCGTTGTTTCAAAGAAAATGATCAACTAATATATGCTCCAGAGGTGTCCTGGTAAGGGTGATGATTGATTGGTTATGCCCCCTTGAGAGATTGATTGAATAGATTGATGGAGATTGGTCTCTCGATAGATCATGGGAGAGAAAGATTGGATGATTGATATTGCGCAAGTAATTAGATTGAGATGTACATTTGATGGAAATGCATAGTTGATGAGGTGTAACTGAACAATTAATGGAAATGAATAGTATAGCTAGGTTGATAAGCTGATTAAGCTGATAGGGATTGATGCTAGCGCAAGATAAGGTGATCCAATGATTGATTGATTGATTGACTCTAGGGGCATTGAGGTTGCACAAAGCAAGTTGGTTGAAAAAGAGATTAAAGATTCAAAGACATGCATCGGTTGGATAAAGTGTTTGATCGATCTCACTGCAATAAGAAGAATGAAGAAGATGATGAAAAAGATAGATGAAAAGGAGGATGAGAAGAGAAAAGTGATGAGAAAAAAAGAATGAGTGATGAGAAAGAGGATATGAATGGTGATAAGAATTCTTGTGCTTTTTTAAGTTCTTGTATCATCATCAAGCTTATTATAGAAAAAAGGCAAAAATCATTTGGATATGAATTAGATCTAAATGAATCAGTCACACCAATTGTAAGAAAGAAAATATATCAGATAGTAAAGGAATGCCTCAGTCTGTATCAGACCAATATGTCCTTATTGATCTTAAGCGATCATGTCCTAAGACGTGTCATCATATTCCTAAGGAACATCCCATAAGTAGCAAACAAGTGAACATGCCCCATCCTCACCTTTCTAGTCATTGACATCCTGGAGATACAATCTCTAGTCAGAGACATCATAGAAAAGCTAAAAGACATGTCACCAAAAAGTAAAATAAAAAACAATCAAGAGAAAATAAGCAAACAATATGTTTCATGTTGAATGATTTTTTTGTTCACAGTTGATGGGTTCGGGTGTATAAGTTGATCAGGTGTTGTCTTGTTTGCTCAATTCAAGTTTCATCCTTTCATGAGTCTATTGAAGTTCCAAAGAGGCATGCTTGTCCGAAGTGTTTGTGTCATCGCAATGTTTATTGCATGTTTTTGGAGTTTTATGATTTTTAGGGTTTTATGAATGTTTTAATTTTTAGGGTTTTTTCAAAAGATTTTATGATTTTTAAGATTTTTTCAAGACCTTCTATGATTTTTAAGATTTTTTTAGGACATTTTATGATTTTTAAGATTTTTTTTCAGGACATTTTATGATTTTTAAGATTTTTTTCAGGACATTTTATGATTTTTAAGATTTTTTTTCAAGACATTTTATGATTTTAAAGATTTTTTTTTCAGGACATTTTATGATTTTTAAGATTTTTTTAGGACATTTTATGATTTTTAAGATTTTTTTCAAGACATTTTATAATTTTTATGATTTTTTTTATGAATATTTGCCCCTAGTGTCTAGCAAGGCAAAAGAGATTTTAAGCGGATGAATGAATGAACATGACATGAATGGATAAGCGAATGATGGAGAAAGCTTATGTGATTATCAAGGACTATCTCACAATAGGGTAACATGTTAATCCAAACTCAAGGCCTAGATACAGCAATATAAAGAAAGGGTATGGTGTAACTAATGTCATATGGTCTAAAGAAATGACCATGTCAAGAGGTTTGTTACATTTATGTCCTTAGTTTGGATCAAGATCAAGGGATAGATTTGGCTAGGAGGCAGATATGATAAGAAAGATCAAAAGGGGGTAATGATGGATGGAAGAAAGCAATGGACAAAATAATAGATAGGAGCTTAAGGGTGTGGATCAAGTGCAATAGATAGGACACACAAAAGCCTGTAAAGATCCTTAACCTTGTCAAGATCAAAGGTGGAAAATGGATATAGAGTGAATGAGGGATAATGGAGGATGAGGGATAATAGACGGATGCACATGGATGAAACTTGCCCCCAATGAATAGTGCAAGAAAATAATGGATTACACATGATGCCTATTTTCCAAGTTTTCATCATGGTACTTGCCCAAGGCGCCTGTTTGCCAAGTTTTCACCAATGGATGAATTTTTCTTTTTCTCTTTACTTTTTCTGATTTTTCACTTTTTTTCTTTTCTTTTCTTTTCTTTTTTGACTTTTTTTTCTTTCTCATTTTGTTTTTTCTTTCATTTTTTTTTTAACTTTTTTGAAGTTTTGGAAGATGATGGATACTTGAAAGATGTTCTATAATGATCCATGGCTATTGAAGGTATGCTCAAAGATGTCGATAGGGTGATGGTAAAGGGAGATGAAATGGATGATGAGACGAAAAGGTTATAAGGATTTATGCAAAGGATTAGATAAGAGGGATGGAAGGATAGAACATAGGTATTGAATAATGGATGGGATATTGGAAGAATTGTGCATGGCTAGATGGAAATGCTTGCAAGATCAATATTGGCACACACCATGAGGGTTGGTGGATTGGTGGAGGAATAGTGGATTTCGGAGTTTGTGATTTTGATGGAAAGGTTGATATAGATTTTAGGACACAAGGAGCCAAAATGGATGAAGGAGGTGAAATAGGTTTTAGGATAGTGGATATGGGAGAAGCTGGGGTAGCAAACTTGAATGCCAATTTTGATTTTCCTTTAGTGTGCAAGTCCTGTATGAGCGACTTGGGAATCCACATGGTTCTTGATTTTTCATTTTTTTGTGATACTTTAGAATGCATTGTCTCGATGTAAGACTTGGGAAGCCATACACATTTTGACTTTTCTTATTTCTTTGTGGGCCTTTATGGCCTTTTGGAAATTTCTTTTTCTTTTTGGATCACATTTTTCTTTGTTTTTACATGTCGATTAGATGGGACATGTTGATCCTTAAATGCATGTGAATTTTTTGACTCATGACTTTTATGCTTGGCATCCAAATTGCTTGGAGAAGGAAAAGAATATGTGGATGGATAGGAATGATATGGAGGTATTTTGGATGGATGGAAGGTGCCCAAACATGTGTGCCTTTGTTGATCCCGCATAAGGGATGAAGGGATATAGGGACCTAAAATAGATGGAAGGGGTGAAGGGGAAGGCGTGTATTTGGATTTAACTGGAGAAATATGAGATTTATGAGGGATACTAGAATCTTGAGAGTGAGCAATGTAGCCATTATAATCAAGATTTTCTTTTATATCAGGGGGTTCTAATATACCCTATTCCTGAATGTCTAACCCTTTTCTTTGATAATGCATGGTTTGGAAGATATTTTTAACAAAGAGTTTCTTCTTACTTTTGATGCTAGACGCAAGTCCATTTTGAGGTGGAGGTGGAATGTAGGGAATGATAGGATCATGAGAGGGATTTATGGGCATGATGGACTCTTGAGGCAAACATGGAGAATTATGACAAGGTAATAAAGAAATAATTTGATGTTGACATGGAAGAGGACCATTGGATAGAGTAGGAAGGGTGTTTGACACTTCATTTTGAATAGGACCATTTGAAAAGGTGGAAGAGGCATCATGATCTTGCCTAGGAAGTGGATTAGGAATGGGATTTGGAAGGATGCTTTTCTCTTGAGATGGAAGGGGATCCTCTTGGAAGAAATAGAAAGGTACAAGGGGATTATCATGGGATTCTAAGGAGGTAGGATATTTTTCAACCATTGTATGGGATTGCAGAGTTTTGGTGTCTTGATCTTGATTTATGATAGGACTTGTTTCTTCATTCTTCAAATTATCCTCTTGACATGGAGCCACTTCTAAGGAAGGGTTAGTGTTTTTGATATGCATGGGGGATTTTTGGAAGGTGTTCACATTTTTGCATGATGGGGGATAATTTTGGATGGGGCCTTCTAGAGTGGGTATGATTGGAATTAGAGTGCATGATGGCATAGGATCTAAGACATCTGAATCATATAAAGGATTTATATAAAAGAATGGATTAACTTGGATTTGTATTGTGGATAGACCTTGAGGGTCAACATGAGAAGTTTCACCATTAGATTCATTGTTTGAAGGAGATGGTATAGATTGTTGTTGAGAAGGTTTAGGAGAGGAAGGCATCATGGAAGAGATGGAGACCACATATGAAGCCTTTCTAGACATAGGTGTATTATTTTGATCATGCTTAGGAGTAATGCCTTGTTTCTCCATAGATGAATCATTCGGATCTTCAATTTCAATGATACCATTATCAAGAAGGTCTTGAAACTTATGTTTTAATTCCATGCAATCCAAAGTCTTATGTTTGTTATGTCTATGATATGCACAATAATTACTCAAAAATTCACATCCCCATATGGTCTTGTTAGGCAATATGATAAGATTGTGCTCAAGAAGCTCTCTCAAAGCTGACTCAATAGATTGCCCCAATGGTGTAAATAGTCTATCTAGGGGAGACTTAGAAGAAATGTCTTGTTGTCTTAGTGAAGGAGTCATGGGATTGTGTTCAAGATTTAACATTTGATTTTTAATTATTTGTTGTTTCACCTTATATAGTCGTTTTAGCATTCCTTGAAGTTTGTCACTGTTGATATCATGAATTTGTTTCTCAAAAGGGGTCATTGATTCATTTTATTGAACTTGAATGTCATATATTTCTCTCTTGAGATGTTGAATTTGTTGGGCCAAGGTAGCCATGGATATTTATGATAGTTCTGATTTTTGACCTAGGAAAATGTATGAGACTCTAGGTATGATGCAAACCCTAAAGTGCAAAGGGGAAACTATATGATATGAGTGAGATTAGGATGTGATAAGGATTAATGAAAAAATTTAATCTATGTGACATGATTGAGATGGGAATGTGCTAAAGGGTTGATGCAAAATGTGATCTATATGATAGGAAAGTGATGTGCAACTAAACCCTAAATGAGATATGAGGATGTTTGATGCAAGGACTAAGGATACTCTAGGTCTAAAAAATATTTGCAATGTGAGGTTTGACTTGTGCTATGATGGATAGACACAAGGATAAGTGATCAAAGAGAGGGCATGCTATGATAGGAGATGATGAACTCCAAACGGAATACCAACTCAAAGATATTGATAGGTTACCTAAATCAAGGAAGATGCACCTCAAGTGATAAGGGTAATTGATGATTGAAATTTGATGTAAGACCTAAGATGAGAAATCCTAAGTGCAAGCAATGTTTTTTTTTTTTTGGATTTTGGTATGCAAATAATAATGAAATGCTAGGACCAATGATGAAATGAACTAAGGCACTCATGCAAGGTCTAAGGTTATATCCGAAAGTAATGATGGAAAGGCTATGCAAAGATTATGGGTATGATCTAAGGGGCTTATGCATGGGTTTGATCTAGGGGGGATATGTAAAGACTAGGTATGATTAAATAAGATATACAAAGATGAAAGGTGCAACTAGGTGAAGACTATGCAAGGACCTAAAAGGCATGGAAAGCTAGAATGATGTGACTATATAAAGACCTCAAAGATCAAAACTTCAAAAGTGATGTCTCAAGAGATATGAAATGATTGTTTTGAGAACACAAGTTCAACGTTTCTAGGACAATGTTGTTTTGAAAGGTTTCAGTTTCAAGTGTGGTGTTGATTGTGAAATTTTCTTGTTTGTTTGCACACACATTCAGAAAACATGGTAGGCAGAATGTTTTTTTGATTTTGCAATAAAAACACATTCAAGCACAATCCTAAGGCTGACTAGGACAATAGTTGTTGAATCTCACTTGGGGGGTTACCCCGAGCTACACAATTCAGAGCGGATACTTAGATGCTTGACCCCATTGGCTCCACCCTTGACACTCACTTCTCTGGGGCAGCCAAGCATTAGTCCCCACGAAAACTCCTCATGGCAAAATTTGTATCTCTACTAAGAACCGTAAGAATGTGAGCCACTTCAGAGGTTTGACCTCCTACATCAACAACTAGAAGGTTTTTGGCTTCTAACACAAAAGGTGTCTAGTAAGGGCATCCGTTTGAGTGGCCATACATGCGGTGGCGTACGCTCCATTAAGGAACACTCCCAGCCTATAGAGGTTGCGCTCTATAGGGTTTATGGGGAGACATGCCATCGGTATGAACTAATTAGCACTCGTTGCTTGCAACTTTCGTCACAAGCACATTTATTTATAGTGGTTCGGAAGAGCTTGGCTTTAGCCTGTTACCACTTGGGTCGTTCCCTCTCACCGAGCCTTAAGGGCTTCTTGGGAGGCAAGCCCTCTAAAAGGTAAACACAAAAGAGCCTAATGCTCAAAACACAAAAGACACTAGTTAATTTTAAAGCACCAATTCGAAATGTGTTCTAAGCTAAAAAAATTAGACAATCTTTTTCAAATCACCATTTCTTCGACATGCGTCTTGCATCAAGATGACATTAGTAGTTTCAAGATATTGCCTTTGACACACGAGATTGGATGTCACAAGAAAGAACCTGCATAAGCACACAAAGCAACAAAGATTAGTTCACAAAAAGAAATCAAAACAAACTAATACCAAACTAAACATTAGTCTAATTAATAAAAATTAAAAATTTAATCAACTTAACAAAATTTAAAATCTTATCTAATTAACAAATGAAAAATCTAATTCTAATTAAGAAAAAACTAATTAACAAAATAAAATCTAAATCTAAAAACAAACAAACAAACTAATTAACAAATCTAAATAACAAACAATCTAATCTAAACTAAATCAAAAACTAAATTAAAAAACAAAAACAAATCGAAACTAAATTTAAAGACAAAATTTAAAACAAAATTTAAAAAGTAAAATGAAACTAAATTTAAAGACAAAATTTAAAACAAAATTTAAAAAGTAAAATAAAAATAAAAATTTAAAAGTAAAATAAAAAAACTAAATTTAAAAAGTAAAATTAAAAAAAACTAGATTTAAAAAGTAAACCAGAACTAAATTTAAAAAAACCAAAATAAAAAACTAGATAAAAAAGAAAGACCAAAAACCAAATCAAATCCATGTTGACATGGACTGATTTTTGACATAATGAAAAATAATATAGTGGGCTATTTGTGCAGGAAACATTGGGATAAGGAAGTAAGTTGTTTTATGTTTAACTTGTAGTTTTTCCTCCATACATCCAAAATAACCACTACATCCTCAATGATACCATCAAGTTTCACTGTAGAGCTATCAGCAAGCTGTAGAATTGTGGATGTAGGCCTTAAACTATTGATTTCAAGCTGGTTCATTATTTCTATTGTCATCACATTAATGGCTGCCCCTAAATTAATTAAAACATTTCTTATCTGGTTGCCATTAATGACTATACTTACAACAAGACTACCTGGATCAGAATATTTTGGAATTGCAATCTTGCCTAACATAATATCTGCCAGTTCACCCATAACATGCACTATTTGTGGATCCTTCTTCTTCCTGCTAGGTTTTTTTAGACATGCTTCTCTCAGTGCCTTACCATATATGGGAACATCTTTTATTGCTTGCAACAATGGAATTTTAACACAAATATGCTTCAGTTGATCTATAATATCAAAGCCTTGCTCTTGTTCTGTAGGAACTTCCTTTTCTTGCAATCTCTGGGGAAATGGAGGTAATATCTGCTTCTGAGGTATTGCATCTGTTGGATCAAAGATTTCTTGTTTTTCTTGTACCTCAGTGATAATTGGAGGAGAGGGATTAGGAAGTTTTGTCCCAAATCAAAGGTGAATATCACTTAGAGATAAAGAATAGGTTGGGTATTGATTAAGATTAGCTGAATAAGCTTGTTGTTGCTGATGAAATTTAATATTAGTGGTGCAAGAGCACCCATGGCATAAGGAAAATATATGGTCAAATTCATCATTTGAAATATAATTTATATTTTAAGGTCATTTATAATGTATTTGAATCCATTTGGAATGATTTGTAAGACTTGGAAGCCTAAAAATGTAAGCAAGTCCTGATTATGTCCTAGTTGTCCATATAGGCCCTTATAGGTCAAGATGGTCAAAATTGTATAAAAGGCCATGAGAAGGCTATAAAGTATGTAAAAGGTATTAAATAGATTATTTCGACATGTTTATGAGGTTTTTACAATTTGGAGAGTCATTAGGAAAAAGTGTCAAAGTTGCAAGAAAATAAAAAAAGTGCAACATTTTCAAAAATGTAAAAGTGCAAAAATTGCACATAAAGTTGTAAAAGGGAAGATGAAGGGTCATAAAGGTAGTTGGATGGTTTATAACTACCAAAGAGTCTATAGATATGTTGTATTGGTCGAACCAAATCATTATTGGAAGAATAGAGAAGAAAGGAGAACATTTTGAATACATTTTGGTGCATTCTACTATTGTTATTTTGGTTGGCTTTCCAGTTTTTGTGTTGGTTTCAGGCCTTGCACAACCATGTATGGCCTAGAAACCTTTACATATGTATAATTTATAGTTAGATATGTCAATTACCTTTCTTTTCATTTTTTTTTGGAGTTATTATGTTTAGAAATGAAGAAGATATGGAAGTTTTGTTGAAAGTTGTTAATTGTAGATTTGATACTTCCTGAGAATAGTCACATTGCAGTGTATGGTATGAACTCATATGATATTATTAAGACCTATAAATAGACTTATTGGAAAGATATGTGAATCATATTTCTTTTTCCTTTGGTTTGAGGCATTTTTGTTTATATTTTTGGATGTTATGAAGATTTTGGTGAAAACTGGTTTTAAACTGTCTTAAATGGAGTTGCTGGAAAGGGTTTGTACTTATCTTGTGATTTCACCATTGGAAAAATTAATGAATTGAATATTATAAAAGTAGACTCAGAGGTCTTTCATTTGAGTATGGTATTGTTTTAGTTTGGTTAAGTATTTATTCTGAAATATGATGCCCTAGCAGGCAGCAAGCATACATTTTCCAGATTTATGACAGTCAAAGTTGGTCTCGATGTAGAGATGATAACTTTTTATTGCATGATTGGATCATTCGGAATTTTGAATATGGTTTTAGAAACCTAGTTTTCTACAGCCTCACTGAAGCGATCTTCCAAATATACTTAGGTTTTAAAGTTATTAATAACTGAGTACGGGTATATCAAACTATCATTAACCGGGACAGCATAATGCATTGTTTTGGTCTTGATTAATGTTCAAAGGGTTGTAAAATGATATGATGGATTTGATATTGTATTGGTTGGTTGATATTAATATTTTTTTGGATTGTAGAATAATGATTATGATCATATTGTGCCTCTAATACAAGTGAAGATATTGTGTTGAGATTGAAACTCCATGTTGATTTGGGGTTCTTGAAGGGTTTTTCATGATGCTCTGCATCAATTAGGATTTGGTAGTGGTTGAGTAGGCAACTATGTTGGCTTAGGTGGAACTATAGTGGCTATGGGAGGAGGCATTATTGTAGGAGGTTGTGACACCTAAATAGGCTATTGATAACCAGAAGATTGGGCATTCCATGGCTGACTCCCCCTCCATTGAGAAGTACGTTGCCAATTTCCTTGAAACTAAATTCCTTGGATTTGAGGTGGATACCAATTCCCTTATGGTTGTTGCCATTGTGGTATATGATTACCAAAATACTACCATTGGGCTTGAGAACCATACTAGTTTTGATAATTACCAAGATTTTGAGCATAAGGTGGTTGTCATTGATTATTTGACACATAAGAATTTCAACTATAACTAGAAAAAGAAAGTGGATCTACAGGCATACCTTGTCTTTGGAAATTTGGCCTTCTTTGAGTTGTAGGTCCCAGAGACAACTGAAAGGGGGGGGTGAATCAGTTGTCTAATAAATTCAAACCAAAAACTTATTAACCAACTTAATGCTTAATACCGGTAAATCAGTTAAGTATGCTGGTAGACAGTGTTAACAGTAAATTGCTATACCAGTAAGAATTAATGCATGAAACATAAGCACAAAGTCATCCACAACACATGACACCAATATTTGTATGTGGAAACCCTGTAAGGGGAAAAACCACAGTGGGAAACCTTACCCACAATCAGATGATACTACTGCAGATAATAAGTGTACAAAAGGGGTCTGCACATGCAGAAAGGCCAATAGCCTAGAGCTCACTGCTCAATCACAAATGGGAGTCACACTGACTATAGTTGGATGGTTAAACCCAATAAGAATGTACTGCACAAAATAGCATCTTCATATGCAGGATTCAGTACCGGTGTAATGCTGATATGCTTCTACAAAAACCTAACTTCACCTTCAAATGATGTCTTCATGTATACCTCTTCTTGATCTCGCATATACCTTCACACAATTCTTTTTCACATTCCACACTTGATCTTACAAATAAGATCTTACATTTATACCATACCCTAAGACCAATTTTAGTAGGTCAACTCTACAAGATATTACAATAAAAACATTTTACAAACAATATAATATCCGATGCAATAACCGATTGAATATGTTGGCTTAATGCATTTACAACAATAATAAATCATCTCCATAGCGTGCCATGCTGATATGGAAAAGATAAACTTGTCGGTGTAACCCTAGATAACCTGAACCTATTTGCCGGTAAAACCAAATATGCAAATAAGAATATACCAATGATTATTACTTCAAAATAAAGTGTCCACATGATGTCTTCGACATTACCAAGTGTCTTCGTTGTCATTATAGGTACCGGTGAACATTATATCCTGCCGGTTACTCATATACCGGTAACTGTTGCACAGTTTACTATTTTTCGGTGAATGTTGCTAGATCTCCAAAGTAGGTGTATTTAGTAGGTGTTGACATCAATGAGAAAACCATACAAAAATACCAACAATCTCCCCCTTTGGCATTGATGGCAACACAAGATGGAAAAACCATCAAAGTGCCAAAACAGTAATGTCAAGTGTAAAACCAACAATCTCCTCAAGGTGATAATCTCTCCCCTTGGAAGCAACATGAGTTATTTTATGTTATCCTATAACAATTTCCACCATAGATATCTCTCCTCAATTGATAATGTGTTTTTCCATATATCCCTCCCCCTTTGAAATCAAATGCCAAAGCTATAAAATTTAAGTCCATACAAAAATACCAACTACTCCCCCTAAGAAGTAGCTTCCTCATCAAATACCAGAATAAAAGATTTGTCCATTTAATTCTGTGGGTTGATGATAATCATCAACTGTCTAAGTCTCTACCAGTGGAGGTATGAATCTGAGATGATCTCTGAGATACTCAAAAGTTTCCTTAGGCAAAGGTTTTGTGAAAATATCTACAAGCTGTTCTTTAGTATTCACATAAACTAGTTTTATCTCCTTTTCTTCAACTTTTTCCCTTAGAAAATTCAGTTTGATAGAAACATGTTTTGTTTTAGAATGTAATACTGGATTCTTAGATATATCAATTGCTACAGTGTTATCACAATATATAGTAATAGGTTCCTTGCATTTTACCTTTATGTCTTTCAACATTTGTTTAAGCCAAAGTACTTGTGTACAGTTTGTTGTTGTAGCAACATATTCTGATTCTGCTGTTGATAAAGATGTACAACTCTGTTTCTTACTTAACCAAGAAACTAATCTTTTTCCAAGAAAGAATGCTCCTCCAGTGGTGCTTTTTCTATCATCCACATCTCCTACCCAATTTGCATCTGTGTATGCATATAGATCAAAATTTTCATCTTTAGGATACCATAATCCAAGATTTGTTGTGCCTTGTAAGTACTAAAAAATCCTTTTTACTGTTGATTCATGATTTTCCTGAGGATTACTCTGAAATCTAGAAACTATACATACTGCATTCATAATATCAGGTCTGGTTTGTGTCAAATACAGTAAACCGCCTATCATAGATTTGTATCTAGTTGGATTAACAGGTGTAGATTCATCCCTTTGAGATAATTTGTCATTTGTAGTCATAGGTGTGCTTACCGGTTTAGAGTTCTCCATCCCAAATTTCTTAAGTAGTTCTTTCAAGTTCTTAGATTGACTCAAAAATATGCCTTTATCAGTCCGTAAAATCTGCAATCCTAAAAAGAATTTTATTTCTCCGATCATAGACATTTCAAATTCATGCTACATTTCAAGAGAAAATTCTTTGCATAATTCATCTTCTCCTCCAAAGATTATATCATCAACAAATACTTCAATAATCAAGATGCCATCATTAGTTACTTTGTAATATAAATTACTATCTGCATTTCCTTTAATAAAGCCAATCTTTAAAAGATACTTATCCAATCTTGCATACCAAGCTCTTGGAGCTTGTTTTAATCCATACAGAGATTTTCTTTATCTACAAACCATATCATTGTCATCTGTCAAGGAAAATCCATTAGGTTGTTCAATATAGACTTCCTCTTCAAGATCTCCATTCAAGAATGCACATTTAATATCCATTTGGTAAACTTTGTAACCCTTGTGAGCTGCAAAAGCCAAGAATAATCTAACTGCCTCAATTCTGGCTACCAGTGCAAAGGATTCATTGTAATCAACTCCTTCTTTCTGAGAATATCCCTTACACACTAGTCTTTCTTTATTTCTGACAACCTTACCATCTTCATTGAGTTTGTTTCTAAATACCCATTTGGTTCCAATTATATTTTATTTTTAGGTCGGGGAACTAATGTCCAAGTATTATTTTTCTCAATTTGTCCTAATTCTTCTTCCATAGCTTTAATCCAAAATTTATCTTCACATGCCTCATTGACAGATAATGGTTCAATTTGAGAAATAAGACATACCTCTTCATTTGCCAATCTTCCTCTTGTCATGACTCCTTTAAATTTGCTTCCAATTATCTGATCTTCAGAATGATTTAGTCTTACATACTGGGGTGTCTTAGTATGTTGTTGTTCTTCAATTACTGTGGAATCCTCTGATGATACTGGAGTAACTGGATCATCATTCTGTACCTGTGGATTTATTGTAGGTTCATTTGTCATAATTTCTGTTCCCAGTTTAGAGTCTATATACCTTGAAGTTCCTCTAAATTGTTCATCAATCTTTACATCTGTACTCTCAACAATTTTCTGTAATCTTTTATTAAAACATCTATACACTTTACTCTTAGATGAATAACCAAGAAATATTCCTTCATCACTTCTAGGATCAAACTTGCCAATATACTCATCTCTTCTAATATAACATTTACTTCCAAAAATTCTGAAATACTTAAGAGTAGGAGTATTACCAAACCATAGTTCATGAGGAGTCTTACCGGTTTCACCTTTGATGTGAAATTTGTTGAATGTATAGACAGCAGTGCTTACTGCCTCTCTCCAGTACACATGTGGTAGATTTTCTTCTGATAACATACTTCTTGCTGCATCCAAAATAGTTTTGTTTTTTCTTTCAACAACTCCATTCTGTTGTGGTGTCTGAGGTGCTGATAACTGTCTCTCGATTCCATTTACTTCATAGAATGTATTAAAGTCTTTAGATGTGAATTCTCCTCCTTGATCTGATCTTAAACATTTAATTTTCTTACCGGTTTCATTTTCAACCATTGCTTTGAATAATTTGACCTTCCCAAGTGCTTCTGATTTTTCTCTGAGAAAAGTAACCCAACACATTCTAGAATAGTCATCAATAATTAGCATGAGATATTTATCACCTTGTAAGCTTTTAGTTCTAGCTGGACCACATAAATTAGTGTGAATTAAATCAAGGGCATTATTGGATTTTTCTAGAATACTTTTGAAACTAGCTCTAATTTGTTTTCCAAATTGACATTCCTTACAAATTGTATTATGAGGTTTCCCAATTTTAGGTAGATCTCTAACTGCCTTAGAAGTACTGATTTTTACCATGCAATCAAAATTCACATGACATAGTCTTTTATGCCATAGCCAACTTTCATCTATATGTGCAATTAAGCATGCCTTTTCACTGTTATTCAAATAAAAGATATTACCTCTAGTCTAATTACCGGTTGCAATTTCCAAACTAGTTCTATTCATGATTTTGCATTTTCCATTTTTAAATTGTAACTGAAAACCTTTCTCAACTAATTGACCAACACTTAAAAGATTATGTTTTAATCCTTTAACATAGTAGACATTGTCAGTGTTATGTTTACCATCAAGAGATATTGAACCCTTACCTTTGATTGAACAGGCTTTGTCATCTCCAAATCTTACTAAACCACCATTGTATTCTTGAAAGTTCAAGAATTTACCTTTGTCTCTAGTCATGTGATGTGAGCATCCTGAGTCAATAATCCATTCATCCTTTGATTCAACTTTAGCTGCTAGGGCTTGTTCTACTGATTGAGCAATAGGTACTGGTTGATCTTCTGTTATAGCAACAAAGACCCATCCATTGTCTGCTGGATCCTCATCAGAATCATCAGTCACACCTTCATCAGCAATGTAACAAGATTTATCTTTGTTTTTTTTAGATCTGTATCTTTGATATTCAGGATTAGGTTTGTATGTTCTTCTAGCTTCTTCTCTTAGTCTAGCATGTCTATTAGGGCATCTTGAAGCCATATGACCAATCTTATTACAGTTAAAACATTTAAAGGGTGCTTTACCTTCATACTTACTTCCAATTGGACCTTTTGGCATTTTTCTTGCAAATAGTGCTTCAAGTTCTTCAAGCTCTTCATTCTCCTTCCTAATTTCTTCAGGTTCTCTTGCATAAAAAGCTCTCCAGTCTGATTTGTCAAAGGATGGAGCATATGATGTTGATGCTTTGAAGGCCAAATCAGTTTTTATAGTAGTAACAAGACCAAATTCCTCAATTTTAAAAGCTGAAAGTTTTCCAATCAATGTATCCCTAGTTATTGATGTATTAGGCATTGTTCTCAACTCATTTATAGCAGTAACCTTAATTTTATATGCTAGTGGCAAGCCTCTCAATATTTTTGAAACAATCTCATCTTCACTCAAGGTTCCTCCAGAACATTTGATACCCAAAACAATTTCATTTACTCTTTCCATAAAAGCAGAAATCCTTTCATCTTCTTCCATTTTCAGATGTTCATACCTGACTCGGAAGCTTTCAAGTTTTGCAATTTTGACTATGGAATCCCCTTCATTCAGTGTTTCCAAATGATCCCAAATAGCTTTTGTAGTGGACCTATCTGATAATCCCATGATTTGTTGATCTGATAATGCGCTCAAGAGTGCTTCTCTTTCTTTGCAATCATTTTCTTCATCTTTAGCTAAAGTAGTGGGAGCAGTCTAACCAGCTACAACAACAGTCTAACCATTTTTAGTAACTTCCCAGATGTCTTTACCAATTCAATTCAGATGTGTCTCCATTATGATTTTCCATATCCCATAGTTGGTTCCATCAAGTTTAGGACTATCCTTTCTAAAATAATTAGTAGACATTGGATCTCCTCAAGTTGTTAAACTTCTACAAAAAGAGGACTAAGCTTTGATACCAATTGTAGGTCCCAGAGACAACTGAGAGGGGAGGGGGGTGAATCAGTTGTCTAATAAATTCAAACAAAAAACTTATTAACCAACTTAATGCTTAATACCGGTAAATTAGTTAGGTATGCCGGTAGATAGTGCTAATAGTAAATTGCTATACTGGTAAGAATTAATGCATGAAACATAAGCACAAAGTCATCCACAACACATGACACCAATATTTGTATGTGGAAACCCTATAAGGGGAAAAACCATGGTGGGAAACCTTACCCACAATCAGATGATACTACTGCAGATAGTAAGTGTACAAAAGGGGTCTACACATGCAGAAAGGCCAACAGCCTAGAGCTCACTGCTCAATCACAAATGGGAGTCACACTGACTACAGTTGGATGGTTAAATCCAATAAGAATGTACTGCACAAAATAGCATCTTCATATGCAGGATTCAGTATCGGTGTAATGTTGATATGCTTCTAAAAAAACCTAACTTCACCTTCAAATGATGTCTTCATGTATACCTCTACTTGATCTCACATATACCTTCACACAATTCTTTTTCGCATTCCACACTTGATCTTACAAATAAGATCTTACATTTATACCATACCCTAAGACCAATTTTAGTAGGTCAGCTCTACAAGATATTACAATAAAAATATTTTACAAACAATACAATATCCGATGCAATAACTGATTGAATATGTCAGCTTAATGCATTTACAACAACAATAAATCATCTCCATAGTGTTCCATGCTGATTTGGAAAAGATAAACCTATTAGTGTAACCGTAGATAACCTGGACCTATTTGTCGATAAAAGCAAATATGCAAATAAGAATATACCAATAATTATTACTTCAAAATAAAGTGTCCACATGATGTCTTCGACATTACCAAGTGTCTTCCTTGTCATTCCAGGTACCGATGAACATTATATCCTGCTGGTTAATCAGATACCAATAACTATTGCACAGTTTACTGTTTGCCGGTGAATGTTGCTGGATCTCCAAAGTAGGTGTATTTAGTAGGTGTTGACATCAATGAAAAAACCATACCAAAATACAAACATGAGCAACATAGAAGACTTTCTCATCCTCACCTTGTATTAGCTTGAAGTTAGGAACTTCCACATTTGCAACCATTTTGCATCGATAATCCTTTTTTTGCTATCTACAATGAGGGCAAAATTCTGCAAGAAATGCATCAGATTCTTCATGCTTCTTCTTAGCTACAAGTGTATCCAACTGGGTAGCCATATTCTTTATAATGTCCTCCTTAAATTCCTTCAACAGATGGCTAAGTTTCAATCTAGAAACTCCAGTACCAAATGCCGATAAAGGTGTTCCTGGATTGAAACTCTTGTTCTTCTTAGAAGTAGATTTGGAATACTTCTTACAAATTTGTCCTATTTTAGCCCAAGTGGACTATGTTATGTCACCTCCTCCCATAAGATCCAAAGAATTAGTGCATTCATCACTGATTCCCCTCAAAAATATCAACTTGAGGGAATCTTCATTGAGAGTACTATGTTTGGACTTTTGACACTAAACAGGAACCTCTCCAGATAATCTTCAAGACTCTCATGTTCTTTCTATGTCATTCTAAAGATATCATCCCCATGATGATCAGTGCCTCTACAATAATCTTTGTATTTTGTAAGAAACAACCATTTCATCTCATCCCATGTATCGATTGTGCTACTACCCAAGCTCATAAACCATCTCAAGGATGACTCCTTCAAGGTGGCAGGAAATTTTTTGAGTCTATGGGCATCTGTAGTATTGTCAAAAATCCTACAGAGAACATCAAACTCAAACAGAAATGTGTCTGGGTCCTCTATCACCAATCCATAGAATTTAGGGAGGGAAGAAGCTAGAATGTTCTTGAGATTGGCATTATCATACTGATCAGATATGGGGAACTCAAATGTTGGGTCTGGTTGTGGTGGTGGATTATTTCCACCAGGAGGTGGGTTTCCTTGCATTGGAAGGATTCTATGGGTACCAAAATTGGAGGCCGATATGATTCACATTTAGGATATCGATATAGGAGGCCGACATCATTAGGATATCAAGAAATTGGCAATTCATTTTGATACTTATGTATATATGTAATGAGCCAACATGTATATTCATTTTGTAATTATCTATGTAAGCCGACATGAGTTATGAAGGATTGTAATGGTATACAGGTCAGTTGATTAGATCATTTTTGGTATAGGGGTATGTAATGATGTTTGTAATGTGAAGATCATGTATTTGAGGACATCCATGTAAGAGGTTATTCCGGTAAGGGTTTAGGGTTGCAAAACTGCAACAGTCAGAGTTTGAACTGGAACTCAATCAAGCATAGCAAATGCAATAAATGAGTTTGGTCTTATGTTTTATTATTCAAAGTGATTGTAGTCAGTGAGACTCTTTTGTGTTGAGTAGTGTTCTCAAGGCTGTAATCCTTCTTGCATGTGCAGGCCCCCATATTATGTAATATTTTTTCATATGGCCAATGGATTGATATTGTGGGTCACAAATCCCACCATGGTTTTCCCTCTTTGAGGTTTTCTACGCATAATTCTTTGTGTTATTGTATTCATTTATGTGATTAGCTTGTTAATTTCTTTACTTCTTTCAATTATATATGTACCGGTTTAACGATTGGTGAATACATGTTATAATAAGCGTAAAATTGAACATTATGGTAGAACACTAATGCACCCCCCTTCTTAGTGTTCTTGGATTCCAATATATATATATATACATACATATAAATACATATATATATATATATATATTTATATGTATGTATATATATATGTATGTATGTATGTATATCTATATCTATATATATATGTATATATATATATTGTTGGCAATTGACACATCCAATGATTTCAGGTGACTTTCGGTGGTTGATCATTTTTTTAGGGTTGTCATTGATGGAAACTCTTCATGGTTGTTCAATCCAATAGTTGTGATCCATCTTATCTGGAAGATGGAGATAACTGGTAGATACTTATCTGACAAAATAGGGTAAAATAGGGTATTTTAGTAATGTTTTGATCTGGAATGATCTCCCGTGATTACAGTGTTTTTGGTGATTGTTTTTGTGATCTAAATGATATGGAAGACCTTTAGGAAGCATGTGGTTAAAATATTTTTGTCTGGTGCTATTCACCCCAACAATAAGAATAATAACTCTAATTGAAGTCTCAATCTAAAGTTTGGACATTCATTTGGTAAAGTCACTATTTCCATAGCTAGTGTTCATTTGATTGTCAACCTAGGGACGTAGTACTTGAAATGGGTCTGCACTATATATGCACTAAGTTCCTACAACAACTATTTTGCATTACCATAGTAACTAACATTATGCAAAAAAGGTAAACAAAAATGGAAACTATGGAAAGGCTACAAGAAATTTTTTGAATAAATTCATTAAAGAAATGCTGCATAAATTCAATATGGATAAAGAGAAATTACTCTGTCCTGGTTTGGCTGCAGGAACAATCAATGCAAGAACTTCTACTACAACTAAGGAAAGAAAACTAATTTTAACAAACACACCGGATCACTCACCAAGTGGGCCCCCTTGGATGAGTGATACCAGGCTTCCCGAAAACAACTCTTAACAGATCAAAATAATATAACTTTATTCATTGATTTCTGAAATTGATTACATAGTTTTAATATGGAAAAGAAACTCAAGAATGATTATAAAAAATCCTCTGCTCAATTCTTCTCTCTTCTGGCTAACTTCTGAGAAGAAGAAGAACTTACTATTAAAAATAAATCACCTACAATAGACCAAACAAATCATGCCTAGAAGAAGAGGTGGATGATTGATCAATAAAGAAGATAACTGGAGCTATGCTATAGGAAACATGGATCTAAACCGAACCACAGTCTTTGCATGCCGTGGTGGTATTTGCAAATTCAATGCCCACTGATGTTAGAAATTGGTAGTGTCACTTGACTGCTCCACTTGTGTCATACCTTGGTCTTTCTCAGGTCCTCTACACTTTGATCTTTAGTTATCTCTTACGTATCCTTCCCTTCATCAGGTGCAATAGGCGAACATCAACCGTGACATCATTGATTACCTGCACTACAACAGAGATGACATAGAAGGACATAAATACACATTTTATTTAATTAACACATCTATTAATTCACATATGATATTACCCTAAATAATCTGCATGGCAACAAGAATAAATCACATGGCCGCAGGAATAAATGACATGGCTGCAAGAATAGATTGGCAAAGATAAAACATGATTTAATAAGTTCAAGCTTAACATATGGAATACATATAGTCAACTTCCAATACATCACTACTACTATGCAAACCAAAAGATAAAAAAAATCAAGAGTTTTGAGGATAAAAATATAACAAAGTCTCAACTTATTAGGTGCTATGTTTTGTTTGAGATTGAATTTGACTTGCTCTACACGTTACACTTATTAAACTCGATTTGAAGGAGATTATTTTTATGGTAAAACCAAATATATAAGATCATTTTGGTAATTGATTTTTTATATGTTGGAGATGTGATGATCCATTTTGGTGTGACTGAGTGCAATTTCACATGCGCATTTTTCTTTCAGACCAACCGATAGCTGAGTGAGACAGAGAAAGTATTTAGTAGAGTAGAGCCATTCAAAGATTCAAACCCTAACCAAAACTTATATTTGCATAGATAGATGCTAATTAAGAGTTCATTTCATTGTATTTACACATTGTAAACAAATTGTAAGTCAGTGAGACCTCCTTGAGGGTTGTATCCCTTTGGGAAACTTAATTTGAGTAGTGAGCTCTAGGAAGTGAGCCTGATTGCAAGTGAATTCCCATCTATGTAATATTCATATACTCTTGGCCATAATATATGAATATTGTGGGTTTGAGCCTGGTGCAGGGGTACCTCATCAACAAGAATATCATGGCTCTGAGGATGAAGAATAGGATCATAGTGGATGTCTTAGTGTCTTATGCTTATGCAACTTTCATGTATTCACTAAAGACCCCACCATGTAAACCCATGTCACTAATTAGGCAATTTGATAAGCCAATTGGGACAATGTGGTCAATAGAGGTAGTTTAATGTTTGGTTTTGTGTTTGGTAGGTTTTTAGGATGTTTTAGGGGTGTTTGGTTGATCCAAGTGTGTGGATCCCAATCTGCATCAAGTGGTATCAGAGCCTAGGAGTGTTATTTAGATAGAAGGAGAAGACAAGAGTCAGAGGAAGAGGGATCCCAAGATGTACCATCAAGGATGACCAATGCTGAGTTGAATGTCCTGGTGAAGAAGCAGATGGCAAAGAGTAGAGTAGTTAGGGTTGAGAATTAGGCCTTGAGAGATGAGATGGACTTGTTGAAGGACAGAGTAAAGAGGGGAGAAAGAGACTCTAGAAGTGTTGAAGAAGGGGATGAAGAGGTGATCCCTAGGCAGGAAGAGACAGAGGTTCCTATTGGCATTTTCGATGATTATGCTGTGATTGTCATTGATGGACACACACTTGCATTGAGATCACTTTTATATGTATGAGTTAAAGCTAAAACAGAATTTGTTACAACTAGTATGTTGTATTATAGTCTTTAGACTATTGGTGTTTTGCAGAATGTGTTTACGGGTCTGAAGCAGTATGTGGATCTCAAGCGGTATGAGGGATCAAAGCAACAAAACACATATTTCCCAGTCTTTATTTTTGTCAAACCGGCAACCGGTATTTTGTGTAAACTAGTAACACTCTGATGAGTTACCAATCAACATTCTGTGATGAGTTATCAACCGGCATTTTGTGATGAGTTACCATCCACTGATTGTTTGATGGTGCTGACACTCTGGTGGTGCTTTTTGTGTTGTGTTACCAAGTATGTCTAGGTTCATTGAACCTAGGAAATTGGATTGTAAACCTATTGGACTGACATGAAATCAGATTCATTTATAAGGACATCATGTCTAGGGTTTTAAGAAGTAGCTAGGGTTTAAGGTGGTTGATGATTTTTTGTAAGAACGATCTTAACTGTGAAGATCAATTTTTTTTTTAGGTGTAATAGAGTGTGAATTACTGAAGACTAAAGTAATGCTGAAATGCATTAGCTATGAGCCATAATGGATCTAACCAAGCAATTTGTGCTATTTGCTAGATCATTCACTTGTTGATTACTCACATCTTTGACAAGTCTGAAGCCCTTAACCGGGTAGGCTCAGAGTAACCTTTGTAAAATCCTCTAACAAGGTGGTTCACATCTGTGGATCTAAAATCCTCTTGCAAGGTAGTCTTTGATCGGACTTATCTCCTAACAGAGATTGAGATTCCTAATAGGATCTGCTCTCATAAAGAACATTGTATGACATTAACCAGTCTAGTTCCTATTCTGCAGATAGTTACTTGTGAGTTTCATCTCACCGTGGTTTTTCCCATTTGGGTTTCCACATCAAATATTTTGTGTTATGGTGTTATTTCTCCTGTGGGTGAATGTCCTATTTACATTTTGGTTTGCATGTGTGTTGACCGGTTTGACTATTAAACTGTTCTACTGGTTTATCACTAGATTGTTTAAGTGTTTAACTACAGTATTTTTTGGTATACTAATTCACCCCCCCTCTTAGTATTCATCAATTGGTATCAAAGCCTATCTTTCTATAAGTCTAATCACTTGGAAAGAGAAATGGGGGAATACACTATGAGGAAACTTACTCATTGGCTCACTCAGCCTGAGCAAGCCTATGATGAGCTCATGGTAAAATATAAGGCCTCTCAAGTAAAAAGGAGAGAACATGCTAAAAAACTGATGGAGCTATCTAAAAATAGTTCTTCTGATGAATCGGATAGGGAAGCCCTAATTCATGAAGTAGAAAAGATGAATGAATCAAACTCCAACCTGAGAAAGGAGTTGGAAGGACTAACTATCCAAATGTGTCAAGAGCTTGAGAACCCGAGGAAAACTGAAGATCTCGTGAAGGACAAAGATCATGAGATCTCCAAGTTGAAGCAAGAGATCAATACACTTACTACTCACCTTCATTAGAGCATAATGGAAAAAGAAAAAGTACAAGGTGAACTAAGCATAGCCATCTCTGAGAATGCAAACTTGATGGAGACAAATGCTGCTATTTCCAAAGAACTCTCTGAGTCAAAGGAAATACTTGCTAAGTTCAACAAGAGTACTGTTAAGCTAGAGAAAAAGCTTGAATTGGTCAAATCGGTAAAGAATACCAATGGACTTGGTTTCTCTAGTCATTGGGAAGGTGAGACCTTAGGTGCAAATGCTAAAGCATCAAAGAAGCAACCGACATTCAAAGGTAAAGGTAAGCAAAACTTCAAACTTGTTTGATTTAACTATCTTAAAGAAGGACATACTGCCAATGTATGTAGGAGCAAAGCCTATAATAATTTTCGTTACTTTATAAACAATATACCTAGATCCAATAAGTTTAATGGTAATTGTTATGCATGCAACAAGTATGGGTATAGAGCATCTAAATGCAGGTCTGTCATGAACAACACTGGAAGATATCCTTAGAGGACTCAAGGAGTTGGTCCAGAATCTTTTGTGAACCAGAACCCCAACCGGTTTAATGCCTTTAATCATCAGTCAGGAAGCAGGGGCTATCAAGTGGCAACCAGATGGAGAGAAAACTATTGGATTTGTCATGGTTATGGTCACACTGCTGAAACATGCAAAAGGGAAAATGGAAACATGAACAATGGATCTTGGAGAGAACCTGGAATGGTTTGCTATCACTACAACAAATCGGGTCATTTAGTAAGATTCTGCAGAAGTAGAAAGAGTATATCGGATGATATACTGATCACTCCAAAAGGAAAAATTTATGTTGAAATTGTTCAAGCAGATATGAACAAAACTTGGAAGAAGAAACCAGCAATGTTACAAGAAGAACCGGTTTCTGCACCTAGTGTGGAAATCATGGAACCGGAAAACTAAGCTTCAGAAAAGCTTGGGGGGAGCAAATGGTGAAATGTTTTGAACCCCCAGTTTATACTAGTAAAATACCTTAACTGGTATGTGATACCTATCTTTTGGCAAAAGACCGAAAATGGTAAAAAGACAAATTAGGGTTTACGCCCTAATGATGGAGCATTAATTACGGTAGGTGACGAATATGCTTAAAAGGAATATTCAAATCATTTCTCACTATCATTTTTCGAGTGAAGAAGTTTTTCAAGTATAGAGAAAAGAAAAAGTGATTTGTGCTGTGATTCAAAGAAATTTAGAAACCTTGAAGGAGATTCAGAAGCAAATTGCAAATGGTCAAGAGAAGAACGCAAAGCGGTGATTCTGCAACCGATGAAGTGTGAGGTTAAGTAGAATTTGAAAGCCCTAAATTCATAATTTCTAAAAGGTATTTCTCGAGTTTTCTATTTTTATCATGGCTTCCGCATCTCATACTAGCTCTAGTGCATCTGTCGATTTAGTAAACTTCATTCAACGCAAGTCCAAATATAATGCCCTATCACAAGTTCCTACTGGAGTAATAGTAGAAGGAATCTCTAATTATATAGATTGTAAAATTGAAGACCTAGGGTCTCTCATAATCCACTCACAACTAGGTCTATTCTATGGGAAGGATAAAAAGATCAAACTGGAATATAGCATCCTAGAGAAGAAGAAGCTTCATAATGCGGTTTACTTCCTAGAGGATCTCACAGATGACCATATTAGAATCATCCTGAGCAGAGTTCATGGTGACAAAATATATCTTGAGAGAACGCATGATATCACACCACAAGATGTTCATGCCGTCACCAGTTTTTGCAATGTCGGTGAAGTACCAGCCCTTAGGAAGATCATCAAGACTTAAATGACCAAGCTCACCAGTTCAGTAAGCAACTCATGAGGAATGACTGTTAATTCCATCAAGGATGACCTTGTGAAATATGTGTGCATGGTGATTGGATACCGGATGTTCCATGCCAACAGAATTAACTCTGTATCTGCTGCAGTGGTAAATTCCACTTACAAGATGATCAAGGAAGATGCATCGTTTGATTTGTGCACCGGTATGCAAAGGCAACTCCTGTTGAATCTTAAATCAATCAAACAGGATAATGCATTGAAATTCAAGTTTGATCAACTACTAGTAGGATTATTTTTCTACTTCCAAGGTTACTTCCCAGGAGTGGGAGATAGTTAGTAGTCTGCTAACCAACTGGTTACCAAGAAAATCAAAGAAAGCCTACAAGCAGTCGGAACTAGCTACCCTGATGTTTTGAACAAGTACTTTGATGAGTTCAGAAGCAAGATGAGCCTAAGGATGAGGATATCCAGTGACATAGTCAAGAAATATGAAGAGGACATCTGCTTCACCATGAAAGTGGATGAATGCTTAATGGAGGCCATTGAGCCTAGATAGGAAGAAGTAGAGCCTATGGGCTATGAGGTAATGAATGATATGCTAGATGGGTATGCTTCTACCCTAGTCGCCTCACCCCTTGATCCTAAGGCAAAGAGAACTGACACTTATTTAGAAAGGATTACACCAGTTGCAGAACCCTCAAAAAATAAAGGAAAGGTAGTGCCTTCAGCATTAGCATTGGTTACTGCAGCCAGTCCCAAAGTGACCAAGCGATCACCAGTTAAGAAGAAATCAGAAGCGGCACCTGCAAAAGTCTTTGAGAGGAAGCGAAAGACAAAAAGCAATACACCTAACTCAGAAGAAACTATGTCAGAATATTTGCCTAAGAAGAAGACTAGGCAAACAAGGAAAAAGACAAAGAATGAACCGACATCATCTGCACCGGTAAATATTGATATTTCTTCCTACAAACCTTCGACACATTGTCAAAGAACAATTAAAAATATTAGGAGAAAATTATTAAATGATTTGGTAGATCATTTTTATGATTTTAATGATGAAGAAAAGGAAGAAGTAGAGCAAGAAATTATAAAGTATTTACGTGCTAATGACCGATCGCCTTCAGAAATTAGATCTGAGACACCGGATTCTTTGTATAAGTCCTTAGACAATAAATGGTGCATTGCCATAGAGAAGGAAAAGGAAATCAGGGAGAATGTTTTTGCTCAACACTTTCCCGACCTGTCCAATTCAGAGCTGTTTGACATCATCAATCAAAATAAAGGACTCTTCTTCACTAGAAGAAGAAGACTCTAGTTATTGGAAGGAAGAATTGATGATGTCAAAAAGGACACTCATATGCATATGACAACTGTGGTTCACATGCACAAAGTGCTTCAAGCTATCAAGAAGGCTGAGTAAGAACCAATAATATCAAAACTGGATGAAGTGTTTGATGATGAAGGCAATCTGGTTGTTGAACCTATAGACACTATTGATGTCAATTCTATGGATGTAGAGGATGTTGCTCAGGGCACACCATTTCAAGCAACGGGATAGGAGAAGTAGGCTGAACAGGTTCAGAAGAAAGTAGAAGACAAACAGGAGGAGGCAAAGAAACAAGTGGAGAAGAAGAAAAAGGAAGAAGATGAGGAGAAACAGAAACAGGAGGAAAAGAGAAAAGAGGATGAGAAGAAAAGAAAAGAAGAGGATGAAGAGAAAAAGAAACAAGAAGAAAGAAGAAGAAGAAAGAAGAAGAGGATAAGGAAGAGGAGAAGAGAAAGGAAGTAGAAAAGAAGAAGGAAGAGGAAGAAAAGGAAGAGGAAAAGCGGAAGGAAGCAGAGAAGAAGAAGGAAGAGGAAGAAAAGGAAGAGGAGAAGAGGAAGGAAGCAGAGAAGAAGAAGGAAGAGGAAGAAAAGGAAGAGGAGAAGAGGAAGGAAGCAGAGAAGAAGAAGGAAGAGGAAGAAAAGAAAGAGGAGAAGAGGAAGGAAGCAAAGAAGAAGAAGGCAGAGGAGGATAAGGAAGAGGAAAAGAGAAAAGAAGTGGAGAAGAAGAAAGAAAAGGATGACAAGGAAGTAGAAGTAGCAAAGAGCACGCAGATGGAGACTCCATAGGCAACTGGTAGTCAAGCCAAACTGGCTGACCTCACCAGTCCTATTGACCTCTAGTCTGCAAGTGAAATGGAGCTATGATAGAGCATCAAAGTTGCTCAAGAATGCCTTGAAGTGATAAGGAGGAAAAAGGAGCAAGATGTGATCCAAGTTGCGGTGGACACTCTTACTGGTTTGATACCCGGTACAAACCTCCCAAATACTGATTCATCACTGGCTCAATTAAAGCTCCTATGCATAGTAGTGGATGATCAGGTTTAGAGCCTAGAAGAGGTAGCAGCTCTGGCAAATGCCAAGAAAGAGCATCAAAAATCTTTGAATATTTCTCTGGTGAAGAAGATAAATGAGCTCTAGTCCGATCTTCAAAAAGCTCAAAAAGATATAAGGGATGCTCTGGATGAGGGGAATCTACTAATTAGTAAGATTTGACAACCCCATCTCTTCTGTGATGATGTGCTTGCACAGAAGCAAAAGCTTCAATCTGACTTGCAATTATACATGAGCACCTTCAAGCCACCATATGACTCCTTTACAGCTTATGGGAAAACCGTTCACCAGTTTCATATCCAGTCTACAAGAATAGAGCTTGAGATCAGCACCCAGTCATGAGATTTGCAAGAGCTACAACTGGTTCTACTCCCACGCCTACAAATACTTCAAAAGTGCTATCTCAATTTGGATGCCTTAACGGTGACTCAAGAGATGAGCACAATAGATGCCATGGAAGAGAAGGTCTCCCAGATGTAGACAGAGAAAGAAGTAGCCACCTCCCTACTTGAGTCCTAGTCTTTATCTATGAAACTTTTTTTGTAGGACTTTAAATCTATTTTTGACAAGTTTTATTCCTTATTGTCATAAACTCTTATTATTTTAATACCAAATGAAAATAGGGGTTGTTCAGCTGTACTTTGTCATTGTTGGAAAAGGGGGACAAGTATTCTAGTATTTAAAATTTTGATGTATGCTTTGAATATCTTAATGTCTATATTTGTATGCAAATAGTTATACATTGTATTGTTAGCTAAAGGGATGGTGTATATGCTTAGGGGGAGCAATTTTTCTTATGGCATGATTTTGTTGTAAAACACTTAGATATCAAATTTTTTTTTCCTAAGTATTGCCATCAATGCCAAAGGGGGAGATTGTTGGCATTTTTGATGATTATGTTGTGATCGTCATTGATGGAGACACACTTGCATTGAGATCACTTTTATATGTATGAGTTAAAGCTCAACCGGAATTTGTTGCAACTGGTATGTTGTATTATAGTCTTTAGACTATTGGTGTTTTGCAGAATGTGTTTACTGGTCTAAAGTGGTATGTGGATCTCAAGCTGTACGAGGGATCAAAGTGGCAAAATGCATATTTCCCAGTCTTTATTTTTTTCAAACCAGCAACTAGTATTTTGTGTAAACCAGTAATACTCTGATGAGTTACCAACTAGCATTCTGTGATGAGTTATCAACCGACATTTTGTGATGAGTTACCATCCACCGATTGTTTGACGATGTCGACACTCTGGTGGTGCTTTTTGTGTCGTGTTACCAAGTATGTCTAGATTCATTGAACCTAGGAAATTGGATTGTAAACCTATTGGACCGACAGGAAATCAGATTCATTTATAAGGACATCATGTCTAGGGTTTTAAGAAATAGCTAGAGTTTAAGGTGGTTGATGAGTTTTTGTAAGAACGGTCTTAACTGTGAAGATCAAGTTTTTTTTAGGTGTAATAGAGTGTGAGTTACTAAAGACTAAAGTAATGCTAAATGCATTAGCTATGAGCCATAATGGATCTAACCAAGTAATCTATGCTATTTGCTAGATCATTCACTTGTTGATTGCTCACATCTTTAACAAGTTTGAAGCCCTTAATCGGGTAGGTTCAGAGTAGCCTTTGTAAAATCCTCTAACAAGGTGGTTCACATATGTGGATCTAAAATCCTCTAGCAAGGTAGTCTTTGATCAGACTTATCTCCTAACAGAGATTGAGATTCCTAATAGGATCTATTCTGGTAAAGAACATTGTATGACCTTAACTGGTCTAACCTTAACCGGTCTGGTTCCTATTCTACAGATAGTTACTTGTGAGTTTCATCTCACCATGGTTTTTCCCATTTGGGTTTCAACATCAAATATTTTGTGTTATGGTGTTATTGCTCCTGTGGGTGAATGTCTTATTTGCATTTTGGTTTGCAAGTGTGTTAACTGGTTTGACTGTTAAACTATTCTATCGGTTTATCACTAGATTGTTTAAGTGTTTAAATACAATTTTTTTTAGTATTCTAATTCACCCCCCCTCTTAGTATTCATCACCCAAGATGTCCCATCAAGGATGACCAATGCTGAGTTGAATGTCCTAGTGAAGAAGCAGATGGCAAAGATCAAAGTAGTCAGGGTTGAGAATCGGGCCTTGAGAGATGAGATTGACCAGTTGAAGGATAGAGTAAAGAGGGGAGAAAGAGACTCTAGAAGTGTTGAAGAAGGGGATGAAGAGGAGATCCCTAAGCAAGAAGAGATAGAGGTTCCTGCCGACCAGAGACCCATGAAGAGTGTCCTAAAGTCCATGGAAAGAAGAACAATGGATGTGAAGTTGGATCTGCCAGTGTTTGCAGGAAAGATGGAGCCTGATATAGTGATGGAGTGGATAGACTCCTTAGATAATTTCTTTGAGAGTGAAGACATACCAGAGCACCAAAGGGTGAAGATGGCCCAATCCAAAATGAAAGGGGCTACACTGACTTGGTGGAATTCCATCCAAGATGAGAGGGTGAAAGAGGGAAAGAGAAAAGTGGCTACTTGGAAGAAGATGAGGGCTTTGGTGAAGGAGGCCTATGTTCCAATGGACTATAATATCCAATTGCACAAGAGAAGACAAAACTTGAAGCAGTAGGAGATGGACGTGAGTTCCTACATAGTGGAGTTCATGAAGTTGTGTGTAAGGGCTAAGGTAATGGAGAGTGAAGATGAGAAGGTGGTGAGATATCTCAATGGGTTGAGATTTTCCATCTAAGAAGATTTGAATCTCCATACCTCAGAGACAGTCCAAAAATGCTTTCAATTGGCACTCAAAGTGGAGTAGAAACTAAAGAGAAGACAAGAACAAAATAGTAGAGGCAAAGGGAGACAACAAAGAGGGGGAAGAGGCCCTTTTAGAGGTATAGGAAATGGTTTTGGATACCAAGGCGAGTCTAGCCAAGAAGGCAATAGAGGAGAGAGTAGTTACTGTAGTCACACAAATTTGTCCATTTTAATTAAATGAATATTTTCTATTTATTTGATTAAAAATAAACTAGCCAATAGTTAACTAAATTAACATTTAATTAATTTATCCTCAACCATTCTCCTATTAATTAAATAGATTATTCAATTGATTCTAATTAATTCATTAAACCAAATTCACAACCAATTAAATGAATAAATCCTATTTATTTAATTTAATCCCCTTTCCTCTTTTAAATAAATAAATAAAACATTTATTTAAATAATTAAATACTGCCCCCACTTGCATTCTCCTACAAATGCAAGTTGCAACCACAAGTTGAAATAAATTAATTTTATTTTAATTTAAATCCTATTTTCCCTCACCCACCAAATCCACTTGCAAACCTAAATCCCTTTTTAGACCTTCTAATCACTTTCTAACCATTCCTATGTAGCCTAATCAATTTCCTAAATATTGTCACATTCCTAAACAACTTGGAGTCACTTCTCAAAGACTCCAAAGTCATTGAAAAGCATTTAATGCTTTATGTGTCCAACAAGCTAACATCTAAAGTCTTCCAAACCACTTATGGCTCTTACATGACCATTAATGGTTAACTCAACTCACCCACATGGTTAAAGACTTTACCTCTAAACTCAAGCCTCATTTAACCCATGTGTCTTCTCAAGCATTTATTTCTTTGACCATGGTTATCCTCACTAACTCTTACACAAGAGTTTATCCATTGGATAAAGGCATTATTCTTTGAATAATGAATTTATTCACTCAACTCAACATTAACTCTACCTCCCAAGTTAACCCTCAAGTCATGTCAAGCATTTAATGCTTATTCCCCCTCCTCTCAATCCATCTCTTGTTGACATTTGTCATCTTGGGATTGGATTGAAAGCCCTCACATGGATCAAAAACCCATCAATCCTGACTCTTGTTGAGATTACTCAATCTCAACCATCCATTGCTCCATTTTTCCTATAAATATAGCTCACATTCCTCATTTTCAAATCCTCAAGCATTCTCAAGCACATCTATAATCCTGAAAACTTGTACGCATTTAACTTATAGTCAATTTAAGATAGAATTTTAGCATAGTCACTTATATTGTCATTTTGGACTAAAATTAATCTTAGTTAATTTCATAATATCTCATATTTAGTTTGTTTTTACACTTGCATAGCATAGTTTAATGCATTTCTATCTTAAATCTCTATAAGACATCCATAGTGCAAAAAGCTGCTGAGAGCTACACTCATTTGGAAACTTGGAGATGAGAGGAACAAGGGAGGAGGAGCTACAAGCATGGTGGAAGGCATTTGGAGATGCCTTGTTGCATTTTTTGTCTTAGTTAAATTCTCTATTTTACTTATAGTGTCTCTCTTGGTATGCCTATTTAGGATAGTCTTTATTTTGTGATTTCTAACATAACATCTAACAATTGTTTCTTTTTTGTTGTTTTGTGTTTGTTTATCCTAACCACCATTACTTTTTGTAGAGAATCATTTGGTGAACCTAACGTGAATCCAACACAAGATTTCTCTACAAAACTACTAACTTTTTTGTTTAAATTGACACACAGGTTGCACTTTAGCGCTTTCAAACACATTTTACCGCCTGTGAAAGTTCATGATTCAGATCTTTTGTTCACCAGAATAGTGCTATTGTCTGGGAGATAGAATTATTGTCCATCATTTAGTGCTTTTGCATTTAAAGTAGCGCTCTAGTTATTAATTTAGCGCATTCGCGTGCTCTGTTTGATAGAATTTTATTCTATCTGATAGAGTAGTTTAGCGCTTTTGCTATCAGTATAGTGCATTTGTCACTATTTTAGTGCATCTGTCGGTTAAGTAGCACTTTTTTATTAAATAACACTTTTGTGTTTACACGGAGTGGCGCTATTGTAACATAGTTGTAATTTTTTTATTATTGTAGCCAAAAATCAAAACCTAGGCTTGTAGAAGCCCACCAATACCTCATTTTTTATTTTTGACTAACTGTTTGTTTGTTTATGCATGATTGGAGGAGTTAGATTAGAAATAATTGAATTCTTTCTTTCACTTTGTTTTCAAATTTGGATAAAAACAAATTGATTATCTCTTTTGGCTTAAAAATTGAACCTGACATTTTCATTTTGGATCATAAAAAGAATCACATCTTTAGTTTTGGTTTGTAAAAATAACCCCACTTGCAAGTTAAAAAGAACCACAAACTTCACATCAATGTTTATTTTCAAGTTAGGAACAATCTTTATCTTGGTGCTTAAAATCAACAACACAACTTTCATTTCTTGCATCAACTTAAGGGAATTCACAATCAACACTTCGTTTTAGGCAATCTAAAAAGAACAAGCCATTTTTACTTCAAGCTCAAAAATGATTTTATTTCAAGCAAAAATGTGTTTTTCGATTTAGTTGACCAAGATTTTCAAAGTTCCTATTTTACCAAACATTTTGCCTTTGAAGTTAAAAAAAACACCATGATTGTTGGAGCAACATCTCCAAATAGTTAGATCACATTGCAATGAAAAGCAATAAAAAAGAACAAGTACTTTTTGTGATTGGCACACTTGTGCAAAGTTTGTCAAGTGGTCATACTTCTAACACACAATATCGTCTCCCTTGGCTTTCATGGTCCTAGGTGCAAGAGAAAAGTGTTAGTAACACTCAAATTTTATATTTTTACGAGAGGCCTGCCAAGAGACACATCACTCTTGGGAATGACCTCACACGGTAAATCCTTCGAGCCTCTATAGAAATCAGGTGTGAGTGAAAGTTGTAGCCTTGGGTATAGTTGTTCCTATAGTGTAACTTGCCAAAAGGACAAATGGGCCCCACCACAAGTTACAAGGCTCTTAAGTGAGTCACTGCAGAATGAACTTATGTCCAAAACATCAAAAATTACTAAACACCTTTTTATGTAGAAACCCACCCATTCTATTGATTGAGGATATTTGCGATAAATTTAGTGTAAGAGCATAAATGGTTTTGCTCCCAAGATACTGACCATACATATTTCCTTGAGTAGAAACATATCTTTTTGAAAGGCTACTTGTGGCTTGATAAAAGTGGTGACTCTCCCATCATAGGGATCATCTATTTGTTATGCTCGTGGAAGACTTAGTATATCACATCCTTACCTGCCACGGTAGGATTCATAAGGTATGTAGTAGCAAAGTTGAAGAAATATCAAGATGTGGGCTGAAATTATCGCAACTGGCCATTTGACCTTAGGGATAAAGTGTGTTTGAAGTATCTTCGTTTTGTGTCAAGACCAATGATAAACTGAGTTGACTTCATGCTTTTTGGAAAAACATACTCAAAAACATTGTGTAAAAGGGTGAAAAAGTTTAAAGATTGGGTTGATTTAGACCCACACTTATTTGTGCCTTTTGAGGCAACATTATTGTGTTTGTGTGCTTTCTATGTTTTCTTTTCAAAGAAAATCAAAACTAATTCAAAACCAAGTATTCATCCAAACACAAAATTTTCACAACCAACCTTTTGGCAAACAAATCAAAAACAAAGTGACAAACAAAGGTATCAAAACTATATGACCATCCTCCACATTTTGAGAAAGAAGAATCTTCATCAACATATCAATTTAAAGAAAAGACCATTAAGCTCAAAGACTTTCATCAAAAGAAGAATATTTTTCTATCTCAATAGACAAATTTTTGTCTCACATAGAAACTTCTTACATCACATGCATCTATATCTTCAAGGAAAATCTAACAAGTTTGATCAAGAGTCTTTAAACCATAGACCTTTTACTCAATATAGAGCTTTGAGATATCATAAAAACAAGGGAGGCAAAATAAATCTTTCCTTGCTTCCAAACATTTGCATCACATATAACATAGCTCAAGAAGAACCACCAGCCCCCGAGACAGAAGAGGAAGAATTTGTCCCATTTATAACACAAAGTTTTTATTGAAGTTTAAACATTCCATCCATTCTCACATTCATACATCATCAATCCATTTCAAAATCTCAAAACATAAAAAGGTCTTTTCCTAAGTTCCTTTTAGTAATTGCTTGAATAAAAAACAACACATCACTTTTTAGAGTGTCTCTACATCTAGGATAAACTCATCCTGAGAGGAATCTCTATACCTTATCATCTCAAAACATTGTCAACAAACACAACAAGCAATTCATAGAAGGACTTTGGTAACATCAAACCTTTAAGTGCTAGAGATCCATATGCAAAACATTTCACCAAACATTTATCTCTCATTTCATCATCAACTCATAATAATTTTCATCAAACTTCAACAAAAACTTTCAAACAAAATGGCTCAAGCCAGATCAAGGACTAGACAACAAGAAATCAAAGAGGAAGAAGAGGAAAATCTCAATGAGTTCCAAGAAGCCCTTGGAGGAAATGCAAATTGTTGGTGTAAATAATTATTCATCATGGATATTATTACACTTTACTTAAGTTTACTTAGGAAATGCATTTCATAGTATTTTGGGTATGAGACACTTGGGTGTTTGTGCCACATTGGGATAGTGTGTGTAGGAGAATTTCCACCTTTTATGGTGTTGATCTTGTTGTTACACTCCACATTCAGTGGGTGATCCACCTCATGTGGACTATTATATTATTTCTCCTACCTACCCACACCTATTTCCTACCTACCCTTGTTTCTTATTGAGCCACATGTCATGTTTGTGTGCTCACATATCCATATAGCCTCGCCTATATAAGAAAGCTCATATTCATTGTAATCAATATCTTGTAATGATCCAGTTGATCACATTTTCCATCTTGATAGAATACAGTTTATTCCTATCATATATTTTGTCTCTCTTATTTGTGCTTTCCATTGCCTCTTGATCTTGGCAAAATCTCACATGGTATCAGAGCCATTAGAGTGTCATTTGGGGTTTGCATTTTGGAATTTTCTATTGCAGGTTATTATTGAAGCTTGATGGATCAAATCTGAAGTTACCACTAGATTGAGGAGGTCCAAGAAAGTCAATTTTGTCTTTTGTTTCATCCAAATTGGACTTCGAAGGCCAAATCTAGAGGCATTTGAAGTTTGATGCTGCGACAAAAATTTTCTAGAAATTATAATTTTGCAAGCAATTTTCAAATAGCGATATCTCACTCATCCGGACTCGTTTTTTCAAGCAATTTTTTTTGTTTCAAAAATCGCGAAATCCTGATTTTTACAACTTTGGAGGCTTCATTTGGGCTCATATGGACTCCTTTTCAGGTGCCATTTTTTTTGAAAGTACATATTTTTTCATCTACTTTCATAATCTGCCATTTGTTTGCAGTAATTTTAAGTAGAAATTGTACTTTCATTATTTGGCCATTTTTGGCATATTTGGTACTTGTATTTTGCTTGGATCTCAGTTTAGATCACTAGCAGTATTTGTTGAAGTCTCTTAGATCTCATTTTGAGAAGTTGTAAATCAAAATCAGAAGTCCACTTTGCCTTGATTTGCAAGTGGCCCATTGTATATGCACTAAGTATAAAGTGCCAAAATCATTATTTTGGGGGTTACTTTGATTGAGTGAATTTGGGGGGCTGTCTCTTGTGCTTTTGTGATCTTGTGTTCCTTCCTTTTTGCTGCTATGGGTTCTTCTAAGTTTCCTCTCTTAAATCCTCATAATTATGCTACTTGGAAAATTGATGCATGGAGTAAACTTATGGAAAAATGACTCACTCATTACATTGATGGAACTATTGTTGCTCCCGCTGATCCTAACATTGATCCAGTTGGTCACTTAGATTGCTTCACTAAAAATATCATGGCAATTGGTACCTTAAGAAAGTATGTATCAAAGGATCTCATTTTTCATATTGAGAAGTGTACTCTAATCAAGGATGCTTGGAAAAAGTTTCAAGACTTGTATGTTCAAGTTGATGAGATTAAGTGATATCAAATAGATAGTGATCTCACCATGTTGGATCCCAAGAACTTTGATACTATACAAGATTATGTCACTAAGGCAAATGAGTTGAGGGCACAACTCAAAGATTGTGGTATTGATAAGAAGGATACTCAATTGATATTCAACTTGATGGGTAAGCTTCCACAAGAATATGCAGCATTTATTTCTAGTTTCCAAACCCATAGGATGACAATGGGTTCAAGCTACACAATGCCTACATTTGATGCTTTCAATGAAATGTTGATGATGGAACAAACTAAGTTGATAAGCATGGGCATTCTTAAGGCTTCTAAGTCTCAAGAATTAGTGGCAAATCAAGGGAACAAAGGAAATCAAGGAAAGGACAACTCAAACAAGAAGAAATGGCAATCAAAGCCTAAGGACAAAGCACCATCTTCTCCACAACAAGGAGATTCATCCTCTTCCAAGAGGGATAATTCACCAAAGAGGGAGAGACCTACTTGTGCCTATTTTAAAAAGGTTGTTCATGAGGAGCATCATTGCCATTCTAAAAATATTGATGAGCTCACACATATCCTCAAAAAGAATAACATTGATTTGCCTAATGTCTACAAGAAGGATGATTCACCAAATTCCACTTCCTCACATTCAAAAGGAAAAGGGCAAGCATTCATGGCTTCTACAAGTGGGAAGTATCACTCTTTTGGGACAAGAAAAGGAAAAAATTTATGTGCTACTATCAGTCATGATTCAGAGAGATGGCTTCTAGATTCAGGGGCTTCTCATCATATGGCATCTTCACAGTCTATGTTCTCTACATTTGAGTCTTGCACCATGTCGTAGATTTTGATGGGAAATCATACATACATGGATGTGATTGGGAAAGGATCTATTGACATTAGGGATAACTCCTTCAATGATGTGTTGTGTGTACCCCACTTGACAAACAATCTCCTTTCCATCTATCAAATCACACATGGTGCAACTAAGAGAATTGTGGAGTTCACACCTGACTCAATTTTCATTAGAGACTTGGAGACTAGAGCTATCATTGCGACTGGGGTGGTTGATCATGCATCTAGGTTATACTCCTTTTCAGATTTTGTTGATGAGATGATTTCACATTTGATGATTCTACACATGTTGATCACACTTCTTGTGATGGTTCAGATTTTGAGGAGAAATTTGGGCACTTGAACATAGGGATTCTCACATGTGACCCCATTCTTGAGTCTTGTATTTCATCTCCTCATATTGATATCATGTCACCTATTGCGCCTGATGATGTGGATAGTGCGACAATTTTGGCTTCATGTGATTCAATGCAAAAGGATATTCATTGTCTTCCAGCTTTAGATTCATGGGATGATTACTTGACAGACATTGCAGGTTTGTTTGTGGAATCCTACATTGCAGATTTGGGAGACATCATTGATGACATTCCTCTTCTCTTTGATGAAGATGATCCTTCTTCGATTGTTGTGAGGGAACACTCTGACCCTCTTGTTCATTCTCTGCATGATCATTCTTTTGAGGTTGACATGATTGTGTATACTTATGTACAGCAGTTGGCGGAGGTCTCTTTATTTTTTGAGGAGACATGTGAGTCTTTGGGACATGTTCTACATTCATCTCCACTAGATCTTGGAGTGCCTTTTTCAGCAGTGTGGCATAGTTTACCACCTTTGGAGGGGGTATTTTTCAGCATCGACATGGGGACACTTGAGAATTTTTTAGAGATTCCTTTCATCATGAGTTTTGTTCATACATGTTCCCTTCATGATTGGGGAGACTTCATGGATACACCTTTGGTTTTGTTTCTTCCTAAGGGGAGGAATGTTGTTTGACGATCGTGGAGTAGTTTCTTCATTCATTGAGCTTCTATCATTGGTGCAAATTCCACATTGAGGGGGGCTTCCTAGCTTCTCTTCTTCTCTCATATGGGGGGGACTTTTTCCTCACATGGGGTTTTGTCCTTCACATACTTCTATGAGAGTTCTTTGTATCTAGTTTTTCATCTCTCTTTTGGGGGAGAGTTTTTTCCCATTGGGTTTTTCTCTCTTTCCCCACTTTGTGAGAGATTTCATTGCATTAGTTTTCATGCATCTACATTTGTACATGGGTACCTAATATGGCCTAGTAGCTGGGACCCATCTTTCATTGCTTAGTTGCATTGTAGACTTAAGTGCATTCCCCTAAGTTGCACTTAAGGGGGGGTGTTGGTGTAAATAATTATTCATCATGGATATTATTACACTTTACTTAAGTTTACTTAGGAAATGCTTTTCATAGTAGTTTGGGTATGAGACACTTGGGTGTTTGTGCCACATTGGGATAGTGTGTGTAGGAGAATTTCCACCTTTTATGGTGTTGATCTTGTTGTTACACTCCACATTCAGTGGGTGATCCACCTCATGTGGACTATTATATTATTTCTCCTACCTACCCACACCTATTTCCTACCTACCCTTGTTTCTTATTGAGCCACATGTCATGTTTGTGTGCTCACATATCCATATAGCCTTGCCTATATAAGCAACCTCATATTCATTGTAATAAATATCTTGTAATGATCCAGTTGATCATGTTTTGCATCTTGATAGAATACAGTTTATTCCTATCATATATTTTGTCTCTCTTATTTGTGCTTTCCATTGCCTCTTGATCTTTGCAAAATCTCACATGGTATCAGAGCTAGTCCATGTCTCACACAAATGATGAAAATCCTAGTACTCCCACTCCTAAAGCAATCGAAAGGGCATAACACAACCCCCTCTTCAATAGAATTTTCAATGACATCCTCAGGAATAATGCTGATGCTCACTTTTTAAGACTTGCCCAAGAGGGAGCCAAACTACCCTCTGATTTTGATACTACACAATTACGACAAGCATCAAAACACCAAAGTCATAATGAGGGTGCAAGAGGTCGAGATAACTTTAGATATAACTTTCATCAAGGAAATCCCCCACCTCCTCTTCCTCCTAATGACATTGACATGTTGAGGCAATAAGTCGAGAATCTTGCCCAACAACTCCATAGTGGTGTGAAAACAAACTAATTTTCACTTAATGATATTTGTCCCTATCCCTTTGATAGAAATCTACATATGCCACATTTTCCATGAGGGTTTGAAACACCTAAGTTTGAAAAATATCAAGGAAAAGGAGACCCTTGCAATCATCTCAGGGAATTTCACTCCACTTGCCTAGAAGTGGCATATGAAGACACATACCTAATGCGTCTCTTTCCTCAGAGTTTCGCAGGGACAACCATGCAATGGTTTTCTCGAATAACAGGTGGCATTAGGACATTCGAAGAACTGGTCCAGAAATTCATTGCATATTATTCCCATAACATAGAGTGTGATGTCACCATGGCAGACCTGTGTAACACCAAGAAAAAACCATGGGAGCTATTTTTAGCTTTCCTACAATGATGGCGACAAATGTCTAGCAGACATTCCCTTCAGCTACCTAAAAGAGAACTAGTGGAAATATTTATTTCCAACTTGAACAAAGAAATGGAATTTCATTTAGACATTAAAGGCACAGAGTCTTTTAATGACATGATCACATAGGGTTTAAAATGTCAACAGGCCCTCATAAAAAAGGGGCTTATCAAAGTATACAATGAACCAAAAGATGCCCCTCACTTGCGCTTCAACAGTGATAAACCTAACTTTTGGAATAAAAATAAAAACATCATCAATTATGGAGTTTTATATGCAAGGAATATCAAGAGTGCACAACCTGTGGCCTGATTTGCGGGGCAAAAACCCCATCCTAAGACCAACATAGTTCCTCCCCCACCAAATCAAGGACACAATATCTAGCAAGAAGAACTAAGGAAAAGACAATAGAATTATAAACCAAAATGTACATACACTCCCTTAGGGGAGCCTATTGAAATAGAGTTACGTCAATTGGTCTTGTCAAATCTAGTGACCTTACCCAAAACATCTAATTACAAACCTCAAGTCAAACCTCCATGGTGGAGGGATAATGAACGTTGCAAATTCCATCAAGGGAAAGGGCGTGAAACAAGTAAGTAATTGTCATAGATTGAAAGATCTTATCCAGGATCTTATTGACTTAGGAGAGATTTAAATTGAAGGACATGACCCAAAAACCACGAATAATGATCATCTTATGTTTAAAAATCTGCTTCCATCACTAGATCAAAGAGGTCCTTCCTCTTCAAGATGAAACACAGATAACAATGATTATACGTGAGCCACTTATAATTACACTGTGAATCACCTATATGATGTCGATGAATAAATTCCAACCATTACCATCAAAGATCCAAGCTCTACCTGTAATTTTGTTACACATCATAGCAAGATAACCATTAAAGTAGCTCCACAAGGCACCACCTCCATCCCAAAGTAGTACAACCTTATGGAACAATTAGATAAAATTCTTGCACTTATATCCATCTTAGAGCTGTTGGGCCTATCCCCATATCATAAAACAATCTTGGATAAAGCTCTTCAAGAGGTGTCAGTCCCTACCAATCTAAACACAGATCAATTTCAAGCTATGGTGGGTAGTCTGAGGTCATCACCATGTCTCACTTTCTCTGAAAGTGATAATACATGCTTCCAGCAACCTCATAATGCCTCACTCCATATTAAAGGATTTATCAACCAACATAGGATCAAGCAAGTCTTGATCAACAATGGAGCAGGCCTAAATATCTGTACACTACAATTGGTCATGGTATTGGGATATGGAGTTGAATCAATGGATCCCTGCAAAAAGGTAACCATAAAAGCCTATGATGATGTAGATCGTTCTTCAAAAGGAGCAGTTGTATTACCAATCTGAGTGAGCCCAGTGGTGAAGCACATCATATGTCAAGTTTTGGACGTACCTCTATCATATAATGTGTTGTTAGGAAGACCTTGGATACATGCCATGCAAGTCATTCCATCCACTTATCACCAGTGTATCAAGTTCCATCATAATAGTGTATAAATTAAAATCTTGGGTGATGCAAACCCATTTGCATAGTGTAATAATATCAACCAGCAGCTAGAGATCATCATTCTCAATAATAGAGAAGCTATCCCATCCACATCATATGTAAGTCCAGACTCTCTTTCTAGTTCAAACACCATTATACCCAAGCAAGAGAAGCTAAAAATGAAAATGGCAGAGGAAGGTCTTGGGGAGTACAATCTAAGCCAACTCTTTTATGTTGGGCAACTACCCACTTCCCCTATAACTCATAGTAAGGCTCAAAGGTTACTTCAAGCACCATTGGCCAAGCCAGCATGCACTTTGACACCTTTTATCCTTGGAAAGAGTCAAGAAGAAGAGACCAAAGATGAGGACTTAGTAGAATGGATCTATAAAGATCCTATCACCATGGAAACCCCATGGGCTAAGCTTCCCATAGATCAATATGGCAAAGGCCTTCTCATTATGCAAAGAATCGGCTATGATGGTCAGAGTGCTTTGGGACCTTACAAGCAAGGCCTCCATGAAATGTTTGTTGGCAAATGCACACTCCAATAAGAAATTTTAGGTGATTGAAGGTATTGTCATTAATGGCAACCTTATAATCCTAAGGCACCGACACCGGCACCGACACCAACAAAAATGATTACCAGCACCCCAGCCGACAAGATTTTGGTTATTATATATTGTATTTAATTGTAAAAAAAATTTGTAAGCCAACAAGGCATATTGTAAATAAGACTTATATAAGTATGAGATCTTGTAGATCATTTTGTAAGTATGGAATGTAATAGGGAGATTCAAACATGCAAATATTAAGGTAGATCTTAGAATAAGGTTTATGGAAGTTGTATGAGCTTAAACTGACACTGAACTTGGCATAGCAAATGCTGAACTGAAGCAGTACATGATATTGGATTTGCATAATCCATTTTGTAAGTCAGTCAGACTTCCCTTTTTGTAATTAAGCAATGAGCTTTAGGCAGTTGGCCTTCTTGCATGTGCAGGCCCCTATTGTAAGTAATATTCATTTATTGGCCAGTGAGTGAATATTGTGGGTCACAAATCCTACTGAGGTTTTTCCCACACTAGATTTCCTCATTAAAAATATTATATTATGGTGTACTTTCTATGTTGTGGTTATTGATCTTATTTACTGCATTATTTATGGTTTACCGATACACTATTTTGGAATGAAATTTGTTTGATAAGATAAGAAAATTTGTTAACCAATAAGATACCGATTCACCCCCCCTCTTAGTATCTTTGGGAATCCTAACACCATTGCATCCTGAATTAAAGCCTAAAGATAACACTGGATTAGGCTTTCAAAAGGAGACTCTTCCTAAGCTTTGATTCAAAGGGAACCCCAACAAACCTCTATATCAGCCTAAAACTCTAAAGAGGCTACCTTTGATTATATCAGTAGCACCAAGCACCATACCAACTACCCCACTAAGGATCCCAACAATACCATTCATAGCACCAATAATCCCACAAATTAAACCAACCACCCCATCAACAACAACAACCACATCAACAACACCATTATTAGTATCAGAACCCACAACAGTCTTGCTAGCATTGACAATTCCCTTAGAAGCAGCAGATCCAACAATCTTGATACTCCCAGTATTGGATTCACTAATTCCCATAATCCTTCCTATGGTACCAACCATTCCATCTCCAAAGGTACATAAGCTGATTACACCAACAATATTTAACTCAAAGGATATCCTGGTTTGGTATAGTAATCAGATATTGGAAAGTGACTCAAAGACCGACTCACATGAGTGGGAATTTGATTCCGTCTAGCTTAATACTTCAGATGAGGAAGATACATCACCCCCTCCACCTCACAAAGAAATCCTTATTTATGATGAAGCACAGATTAAAACCTCTTGGGTTTTTGAACTGGTAACACCTTCCACAAACCCTACATCACATCCTACACTTGATTCTAACAGGGAGAGTACCATCAATGACCTTTACCATAATATATTAACCCTCACTGACACATCTTATGAACTTAACCTGATTGATGAGGTAATGCCCATTATCCATCTTGAACTCATCAAATGGAACTAGCCTAACCCCCATGCCTTGACCAATTTCAAAACAATGAGGAAATCATTGACTTTTTGGAACTATGGGATAACATACCAAGTGGGGATCACAAAGCTGGATTCACCATTGAACTTAATAGCACAACATACTTTGGGGTGGATGCCAAACCTTTCAACTGCAAAAATATAATGATAAAACATGGATCTTCTAGTGAAAACCACATTGTGGCACTATTTGATCCCACAAAAGTAAAAAGAAATAGCATATCCAAGGGTGAAAACCTCTTTGAGGTGCCTGAGGATGAAAGGTTTGACATCCTCCCTTCTAGTACACAACAGGAATGATCAATGATCCTTATTAAGGAAACAAAATAACTCAACGTGGGGAATCCTAAAACTCCTCACCACATACATCTAGCATCTCTTTTGACTCCAGAGGAACAACCTAAGTTTGTAGAGTTCTTACAAAAGCGTCAAATGAAATTTGCATGGTCATATGCAGACATGTCTAGGCTTGATCCTGATTTGTTCATGCATCACCTCACTGTAGGAGAAGGAGCTAAACCAGTAAAATAGAAGCTTCATAAGATGAACCCTCAGATTGCAGTACTCGTCAAAGTAGAACTCAAGAAACTCCTAGATGTTGGTTTTATTAGACCAATTGATTATACAGATTGGATATCCAATATTGTACTTGTTGGCAAACCAAATGGGGTCATCTGTATCTGTACTAAATTCAGAGATCTAAACAAGGCATGTCCTAAAGATGACTTCCCCCTACCAAACATTGACATGATCGAGGACCTAACAGGAGGACATGCCATGCTTTCTCTCATGGATGGCTTTTCAAGGTACAACCAGATAAAGATTACACCAGAGGATTAACATAAGATGGCCTTAACATGTCTGTGGGAACATATTGTTGGAATGTAATGCCTTTTGGTCTAAAAAATGTAGGGGTGACCTATCAAAGAGAAATGACCACCATATTTCATGATATGATGCATACCATAATGGAAGATTATGTTGATGACTTATTGGAAAAATCCTTAACACGAGAAGGCCATCTAGAAATATTAGATAAAATCTTTGATCAACTAGAACAATACCATGTTTGACTCAACCCAAAGAAATGTGTCTTTGGAGTAACCTTAGCAAAGCTTCTAGGATACATTGTCTCAAGTAAAGGCATTGAGGTCGACCTAGCAAAGGTCAAAGCAATCATGGACATGCCACCCCCAAAGAACATCAGTTAGCTAAGGACATTACAAGGGTGGCTTCATTCCATCCAAAGATTCATTGCACAACTAGTAGACAAGTGTCACCCCTTTACACACCTGTTACACAAAAACATCTGCTTTTAATGGGATGCTAGATGCTAGCAAGCATTCCAGATGCTTAAAGATTATCTCATGAATACATCATTGTTGATCCCACCAGATCCAAGTAGGCCTCTATTGCTCTATATTTCAACAACTAATACGGTATTGGGCGTACTAATGGCACAACATAATGGAGAAGGGAAAGAGTGTGTTGTATACTATATCTCTCACACACTGGTCAACTATAAACTCAATTACACAACTATTGAGTGAGCTTGCCTAGTAGTATTCTTAGCAACCACTAAATTGAGGCACTACCTATTAACACATAAAGTACAACTTGTTGCACAGATCAATGCACTAAAGTACTTACTCAGCAAAGCAACATTGACAGGCTGCTTAGCTAAATGGGTGATGATTCTGGGTGAATTTGACATCAAGTATGTGGATCGTAAGGCTATCAAGGGGCAAGTTATTGTAGATCAGTTGGCTGATGCACCCCTCACAGGTGATCATCCTCTTGTTTCCAATTTTCTAGATGAAGAGATCTTCATGATCACAGTAAAACAACCATAGAATTTATACTTTGATGGCTCCTATACTAGACATGGCTCAGGGTCAGGCATTCTATTTATCACACCTCAAGGTGACAGTGTCCTAAAGTCTTGTAGCCTTACTCTTTCATGCACAAACAACATAGCTGAGTATTATGCCTTGATCATAGGACTCTGACTAGCCATATAATGGAAGTTAAAAGATCTCCAAGTATATGGCGACTCCCAACTCATCATCCAACAAGTCACAGATGAATATCAGGCCAAGGATGATAAACTCATGTCGTACAATCAAATGGTGGACAATTTAAAGACATCATTTATAACTATCACCTTTGAGAAGATACCTAGGGATGAGAATCGAGCTACTGACGCCATGGCTAAAATTTGCATCTCTCCTAGATCTTCCACAAAATTTAACATGCTATGAGTTCTTGGTAGAATAGCTTTGGATTCTCACTTATGATATCCCTGAAGCTGAGATGATATGTTGCCTTGTTGGTTCTGACTCCCCATGGTACATAGAGTTCTACACCTATCTCCATGATCACACACTTCCTCCTAACCAATTGAATAACCAACACAAAACCTTCATTTGCCAAACCGCTTGATATACCATCATTGATAAAACCCTATACTGACGTAGTCTTGATGGTACTCTCCTTCAATGTTTGGAACATGATGAGATAAAAAAAGCCTTGGAAGAGGTACATGAAGAAATCTGTGGGACTCACTCAAGTGGTCCTTCACTAGCAAAGAAAATCATGCACATTGGATACTATTGGCCATCCATGGAAAATGACTCCTACTATTCTGTCAGAAAATGCAAGAAATGCCAAGTTCATGGAGACCTGATACATGCACCAGCATAGGAATTGCAACCAATCACAACACCATGGCCCTTTTGTCAATGGGGACTTGACCTTGTAGGTAAAATTCATCCATCTTCATCCAACAAGCACAAATTCATTATTACCACCACCAAATACTTCACAAAGTGGATCGAAGTTGTTCCACTTACCCAAGTCACCGGCAAGTAGATCGCCTCATTCATCCTTAATTACATCATCTTCTGGTATGGTGTACCCATGTCCATCATCACAGATAACAACCTTCCTTTCAAAAATCAGGATGTCCAAGAGCTATGTGAGAAATTTCACATCTAGCACCGCTTTTCCACTCCTTATTACCCACAAGGAAATGGTCAAGCCAAAGCATGGAACAAGAACATATTGAGAATCCTCAAGAAGATAGTCAATGATGTCACCCATGATTAACACATTCAATTAAATCCAGCACTATGGGCATATCGAACTAGCATTCAAACCCCTACAGGTGCAACTCCCTACTCACTGGTCTATGGAGCAGAAGCCATCCTTCCTATTGAGGTCGAGATACCATCTCTATGGGTTTCGTTGCATAATATGATAGATGATGAAGCATACCAAGTCTCTCATCTCCAAGACTTGATGAAAGGTGACAAGCTGCATACAACCACCTCAAGGCCTAACAACAGTGCATGAGAAGAAGCTATAATCATCGAGTTAGACCTAGTGTATTTGAGGTAGGTGATCTTGTTCTCAGGGAGAATCCTCATAACCATTCAAACAGAGAACATCAGGGAAAGTTTGAATCAAACTGGTTGGGTCCAGATGTTATCACTGCTGTATTTGGATCTGGGGCATATCAGTTGGCTACTTTAGAAGGAGAACCACTAGCAAATCTGATCAACAACATGCACCTCAAATGGTTTTATACATAAGCTGTATAGAGCATCAGGCTCCAATACATACCAAAAAAACACCAAAAACATTCAGATAAATGTCCTGAAGAAAATACAAAAAAATCAAAATAGTAAAGAAAAATCATGCATCCAAACGGTGAACAATCACTCCGGTGGCACCTTGGATAAGTGCGATGGTGAAAACTTGGCAAATATGCACCACTCGTAAAAGCTATGGCTCCATTATCTTTCAGACTTGTTGCGATCGCATTCATTGCATCCACTCATCCATCAACCATGGCTTGTTATTGATCTACAATCAAGGAAAGTACTTCATGTGTCTTGCATCTCGCTTTTTCATAGTCATTTCTAAACTGGGGGCAATGCTCTTAAACCTATTGATGGAAGTGGATTCTACATTAATTATGATTCATTGAGTTCTTCATTCAATACTGTCTCACAAAATACCAAAAACATTGAAAACTATCTCACAAAATACCAAAAACATTCAAAACTATCTCACAAAATCCAAAAGCATCATAAAACATTAGAAATCAACCAAAAACATAACAACACATTATACATACGCATCGAAAGTAGACACCAAGAAAACATTTTGAGTTACTCAAATGATGAACACTTATCAAATCAACCAAACAATCAACACCGACACACAATTGTCTTCACAAGCATGCATCCTTCCTTACCCAAGACAAAGACATGATAACATTTTCTTTGACAAGAAATTTTTTTTAAGCTATCAAGTACTTGGTTGGTTTGATAAAGTTATTTATTCCTTTATATTAGGTTCCTACACTACTTTGAGATATCCACAAGTGATTAGAGTAGTCAGGATGGTTCCTAAGCATTGTTTGTGTATCTTCTATGAATTATTCCAATGAAGTTCCGGGGCATGTACTAATGGTGTCTACGTGGGAAGTTCACTAAGCTATGTGATCTTATACAAAATACAATCATGGATCACTATGGCTTGCTAACTACAACATATACCTCAACCATATGAGCTTGAACCATTATGGAGGGTCCATATTCTTTATTTATTTATTTATTTATGCTGCTTGCTTGTAGGTACAATGCTCCAAACTTGGTTCCTACTGCCTCGTCCATGATTAATACTACCATGCTCAATGATGAAAACTGAAGCACTACGGATCGTCATTTCATCTCATTTGTATATATTGCATTCCATTGCATTCCATCCATCCATACATTCATATAGCTGTATATCATTCATACATAGTAATGACAATGGATGCATACTCCGTTTTTTACCTTCTTCCATAGGAATGGGTCCTAGGTCCTCCATATCTTCTATCTAACATCGAATCCCCTCTCACCCTCACCATTTAGGTCCTCATCATAATCCCTACATATTTTCCCATCCACCCAATCAAGCCACATTCATCACCATCCATCTTTAATAGGAGGGATTGCACTTCCCATCCTCGGTCATCCCAATCAAGCCAATTACTCTGTCTACACAGCACATCATCTCACACACACCTCAACTATCAACAAATGCTCTGATCAAGTATCTTTGGGTCTCAATAGGTAATCGATTATGGTAAACCTAAACTACAACAAGCATTTATCATAATGACCTAGTCTCAACGGGGTTGCTATGATTCACCACAAACATCCATCACACACACACACACTATCAATTGCTTAATCAATCCAACACAATCACAATGGACAATTGCATCAATTGTCTAAGTCTCAACAAGTATTTTTCTTCATATACCTTGAATTCATCAGGCAATTAAATCAATTGCCTAAGTCACAATAGGTCACTTTGATTCACTTACTTAGACTTTATCTTGTCCAAGCAAACAACTGACATCAGCTATCATGCTTTGACTTGACTGGGGCAATTAAACTGATTGCACCAGACTGTCCAACCAATTTTGATCAGTTGTATTGCATCAATCAAAAGCACAAATACCACATTTGCACTGTATCTCTTGCATGACCTATAATTACTCACTGACTTTCCATTTCTCCATATTCACTCCGTCTTCTCCTATTCTTTCACCATTATTCCTAAATTCTTGTATTTCTACCTCCCCACCAATTCTCATTCTTTTTCGAGAGATCGCCCATTTTTTTGAAATTTTTTGGCCCACCTGTTGAGGGGGGCATACCACCCATTAAATTAACATTAATGGGGTATATTTCTTCATGCGTATTTTTCTTTCTTTGAAACGACGTGATAAACCGCACCATCTCAAAGAGGGACAAATGTAGTCGCATAAATCTATCCATTTTAATTAAATGAATATTTGCCATTTATTTGATTAAAAATAAATAGGTAATTAAATTAATATTTAATTAATTCATCCTCAATCATTCTCCTATTAATTAAATAAATTATTCAATTTATTCTAATTAATTCATTAAACCAAATTCACAACCAATTAAATGAATAAATCCTATTTATTTAATTTAATCCCCTTTCCGCTTTTAAATAAATAAATAAAACATTTATTTAAATCATTAAATCCCCCCCCACCCACTTGCATTCTCCTAAAAATGCAAGTTGCAACCACAAGTTGAAATAAATTCATTATATTTTAATTTAAATCTTATTTTCCCTCACCCACCAAATCCACTTGCAAACCTAAATCCCCTTTTAGACCCTTCTAATCACTTTCTAACTATTCCTAATTAGCCCAATCCATTTCCTAAATATTGTCACATTCCTAAGCAACTCGGAGTCACTTCTCAAAGACTCCAGAGTCTTTGAAAATAATTGAATGTTTTATGTGTCCAACAAGCTAACATCTAAAGTCTTCCAAACCACTTATGGCTCTTACATGACTAGTAATGGTTAATTCAACTCACCCACATGGTTAGAGACTTTACCTCTAAACTCAACCCTCATTTAACCCATGTGTCTTCTCAAGAATTTATTGCTTTGACCATGGTTATCCTCACTAACTCTTGCACAAGAGTTTATCCACTGGATAAAGGCATTATTCTTTGAATAATGAATTTATTCACTCAACTCAGTTCTCCCAAGTTAACCCTCAAGTCATGTCAAGCATTTAAGGATTATTACATCTCCTCTCAACCCATCTCTTGACATTTGTCATCTTGGGATTGGATTGAAAGCCCTCACATGGATCAGAAACCCATCAATCCTGACCCCTGTTGAGATTACTCAATCTCAACCATCCATTGCTCCATTTTTCCTATAAATAGAGCTCACATTCCTCATTTTCAAATCTTCAAGCATTCTCATGCACATCTATAATCCTAAAAACTTGTATGCATTTAACTTATAGTCAATTTTAGAGAGCATTTTAGCATAGTCACTTATATTGTCATTTTGGACTAAAATTAATCTTAGTTCATTTCATAATATCTCATATTTAGCTTGTTTTTACACTTGCATAGCATAGTTTAATGCATTTCATTTGGAAACTTGGAGAGGAGAGGAACAAGGGAGGAGGAGCTATAAGCATGGTGGAAGGAATTTGGAGATGCCTTGTTGCATTTGTTGTCTTAGTTAAATGCTCTATTTTTCTTATAGTGTCTCTCTTGGTATGCCTATTTAGGGTAGTCTTTAATTTGTGATTTCTAACACTAACATCTAATAATTGGTTTATTGTTTGTTTTTTTGTGTTTGTTTATCTTAACCATCATTCTTTCTCGCAGAGCATCAATTACAACCAAGGAGGTGGCTACAATCCAAGAGGGAACTTTAGGGGTAGAAGACCACCCTCTGGAGGAGGATCCCAAGGTAGAGGACCTCCTAGATACTACAACTGCAACCAAAATGGGCACATGGCCAATAGGTGCTTGGAGAAGGCTACAAGATCCATGAGAGAAAGAAGAAGCAATTTGGTGCAAGAATCTGATTGCCCAAGTGTGGCAAGTGCAAACACCTACCAAAACATTAATTCCCCAAATAGCTATGGCTACCCTGAAAGAGGAGAGGCTCTGATGATGAGGAGAGAAGTAACCACCATGAAGGTACCTGACAAGGAGCCTATACAAAGAAAGTCTCTTTTCAAGACTACTTTCAAGGTAGGAGGAAAGGTATGCAAGGTCTTGATAGACTCCAGGTCTACTGGAAATTTTGTATCACTTGAAATGGTAGAAAATATTAAGCTAAGAAGGTTGTCTCATCCTCACCCCTATAAGATCTCATGGCTCACCCAAGGTCAGCAAGCAGTGGTAGAAGAGCAGGCTTGGGTAGAGTTTCAGATTGGATCATATAAGGATAGATTGCTATTTGATATAGCCAAGATGGATGCATGTCATCTCTTATTTGGGAGACCATGGCAGTTTGACTTGAAGGCTTACCATGATGGGGTTAGAAACACATATTCAATCACCAAGGATGGTAAGGTTATAGAACTCTTACCTCTGATAGAGGAAGAGATGGAACCAAAGGGGAAATATGCCAAAGTGTTGATGGTAGAAGGAAAGTAGTTTAGGAAGGAGATTGCAAAGAAAGGTGCAGTTTGCTATGCCCTCATGCCCATTCCCAAGGTGACAAAGAAAGAGCAGTTTGTAGAAAGGAAAGAAGGACAAGGACACATGTACCCTATAGTTAGACAATTGCTTGAAAAATACAAAGGCATTATCTTAGATGTAATGCCAAGATCCCTGCCACTGGCAAGGGACATAAGCCATTACATAGACTTGATCCCTAGATCTACCCTACCAAATAAAGCAACATACAAACTCACTCTAGATCAGAATGCAGAGATGGCAAGACAAATTGAGGAGTTGCTTGAATCAAGGCTAATTGGAAAAAGTTTAAGCCCATGTGCAGTACCTATTGTCCTTGCACCCAAGAAAGAAGGCACTTGGAGGCTATGCATAGACTCAAGGGCCATCAACAAGATAACTAAAAGGTATAGGTTCCCAATCCCTAGGATAGAGGATTTACTTGATTGCTTGGGGAGCGCAAAGTATTTCACCAAAATGGATCTAACAAGTGGATACCATCAGATTAGAATAAGGCCACGGGATGAATGGAAAAAAAATTTTTAAACCAATGAGGGGTTATATGAGTGGAAAGTCATGCCATTTTGGTTGTCCAATTCCCCTAGTACCTTTATGAGGTTGATGAATGAGGTCTTGGTGGAATTTATAGGCAAGTTTGTCATAGTATACCTAGATGAAATCTGTATATTTAGTCACACAAGGGAAGAGAACCTCAAACACATAGATATGGTCCTCAAGAGGTTACATGAAGTGAAGCTAATGATAAATTTGGATAAGTATTTGTTCATGTAGGAGGAGATCATTTACTTGGGCTTTGTAATCTCACAAGGTGAGTTGAAAATGGACAAGGATAAGGTACATGCTATACTATCTTGGCCAACACCTAAAACCATGAATGATGTCCAGAGTTTCCATGGTTTAGCAACTTTTTATAGGAAATTCATAAAAGGATTTAGTCATGTTTGTGCACCAATGCTTGACACCATAAAAGTGGGAAAAAAGTGCAGGTTTAGTTGGACCAAGGAGGCATATGATTCATTTGAAACCTTGAAGAAGAAAGTTGCAGAACAACCAGTCCTTGCCCTACTAAACTTCAACAAGATATTTCAAGTAGAATTTGATGCAAGACACATGGCTATTGGGGCAGTGCTCAGTCAAGGGGGAAGGCCAATTGATTTTTTTAGTGAAAAGCTAAATGATGACAAGAGGAGATACTCATCTTATGACTTGGAGATGTACACTTTGGTTCAGTCTTTGAAGAAATGGAGGCATTATTTATTACCTAAGGAGTTCATAGTTTTTACTGATAATCAAGCACTTAATTTCATAAACACTCAAGAGAAGCTAAACCACAGGCACATGAAGTGGGTACAGACCCTACAAGCCTTCACCTTCACCCTCAAACACAAGAAAGGGGTCAAGAAAAAAGTTGCAGATGTATTAAGCAAGAGGGTCTTAACTGTTAATTGAATCAAGATGGAGAGTGTTGGTATTGATTCTTTGAAGAATATGTATGATGCTGATGAAGACTTTGGAGAGATCTACAAGGTATGTGAAACTTTTGGTGAGAGGTATCATGTTGAGTTTTCTAAATTTCTGATACAAGAGGGATTGTTATTCAAAGGTAGACAGTTATGTATCCCTAAGTGTTCTATGAGGTTGAAAATCATTAGGGAGAAGCATTGTGGAGAAATGGTAGGTCATTTTGGCCTTGAGAAGACCCTAGACCATGTGAAAAGACACTACTACTAGCCTAAGTTATGGGCAGATGTAAGGAAGTTTGTGGAAATATGCGTAATTTGTCAGAAATCCAAAGGAAAGTCCACTAATGCAAGTTTGTACCAGCCCCTACCCATTCCTTCTAGGCCATGGGAGAGCATAAGAATGGATTTTTTGTTGGTTCTTCCTAAGACAAGGAGGGGATTTGACAGTGTCTTTGTAGTGGTGGACAGATTTAGTAAAATGGCTCATTTCATTCCATGTAAAATCTCTTGTGATGCCTCATATGTTGCAGACTTGTTCTTGAAATAAATAGTCTGGATACATGGGCTGCCTCTAAAAATGGTTTCAGATAAGGATGTGAAGTTCATAGGTCACTTTTGGAGAACCCTTTGGAAGAAGATGGGAACTAACCTATCTTTCTCATCAGCCTACCATCCTCAAATGAATGGACAAACTGAAATTGTCAATAGGTCATTGGGAAACCTATTAAGATGTTTGAAAAGGTAGCATGGAGAAAAGTGGGACAATATACTATCAAAAGAAGAGTTCTCATACAATGACATCATAAATAGAAGCACTAGGAAGTCTCCTTTCCAAATTGTGTATGGTATCCACCAAAGGGTTGTATTGGAGTTAAGGGATTTTCCCTAGGAAGAGCCCATTAGTTTAGATGGTGAAAATTTTGCATTAGCCATCAAGGAGGTACATGACCAAGTGAAGTCTCATCTCTAATAGTTTGTAGTGAAGTAAAAGGCTTATGCTAGCAAGAAAAAGAGGGATATGCAATTTTGTGTTGGGGACTTGGTATGGGTACATTTGAAGATGGAGATAATCCCAAAGGGTAGGAACACCAAGCTCATGCAGAGGAAGATTAGACCATGTCATATTTTGAGGAAATGTGGGTAGAATGCTTATGAAATCCAACTTCCTCTCGATCTTGGATTGTCACCCATTTTTTATGTGTGTGATCTTACAGTTTTCAAACGTGATAACAATGAAGTGGAGGAATCAATGTAGGTTGTGGTAGACAATGATATTCTAAAGAATGATTCACCAAAGTTGAGCAAGGTTATAGACACTAGAGTCATAGAGAGGATGAGGAACAAGGATTATATCGAGTATTTAGTGGATTGGCAGGGAAAACCATACTTTGAGGCAGTGTGGATGAGAGATAAATAAATTTCCAACCATGGTGCAGACCTACAAACTCTGATCTCAAGTGGGCTTGACATCTCTACTCCTGAGGAGTATGGTGTAGGGGCACCTCATCAACAAGAAAATCATGGCTCTAAGGATTAAGACTAGGATCATAGTGGTTGTCTTAGTTTCTTGTTTTCATTCAAGTTTCATGTATTCAATAAAGACCCCACCATGTAAATCCATGTCACTAATTAGGCAATTTGATAAGCCAATTGGGACAATGTAGTCAATAGGGGTACTAGAATGTTTGGTTTTGTGTTTGATAGGTTTATAGGATGTTTTAGGGGTGTTTGGTTGATCCAAGTGTGTGGATCCCAATCTTAGAGAGTTTGACAACTTTTTATGCAAAAATACAACTTTTGAGTGTAAAAGTGCAACTTTTCAAAATGTGGTCAATGTAAGCCTCTCAATGGCTCCAACCTCTTAAAAATTTGGTTGGAAATCATTGGAGAGGTCTATAAGCCTTGTGGACATTATTTCCAAGGTTGGTGATGTTGTGATTTGAAGTAGGAAGCAATACGACACAAATAAGACTGTGTTTTCCTAGAAATTCTGAGTTTGCAGAGGTTGCACATCCTTGTACGAAGTGAATTGAGTCACACCATTAATGGAGTAGATGGAGGAATTAATTATCCTTTATTTGGTGTTTTTATAAGGTTTTTATTATTTCTATGTAGTGATAACCCTCCATTTTCCTGAGTGTAACCCGAAAAGTAAGGGGTTGGCTAGGGTTTTAGCAAAAAATGGCCATATCTTGCATTCTAGTCAACTAGAAGTTTCTTCCTTTGGTGGAGTGCAATACTGGCCTATTTATTTTAGGATTTTCATGGGGTTTTGTTGGGGAGACTTGGTTGTGAGGAGAAACAAGAAAAACAGGTAGGAATCTCTATGTGACTACCTTAGGCAAATTTAGGATAGTGATCATAAAACCTTATAATGGTGGATTCTAGGCATGCAATCCTGGAATTAGAGGTTACTCACCATCCCCCACATGCTAAGAATTTTATTTTCTAGTTTGGATTCAAGAACTGGTAGTTGCTTTGTAAATTAGACCTAATCACCCTAATTATGTCTCTTGGCCTCTAAGGGGTTCAGACCCTGAAAGTGCAAATCTGGTTAAACCATTTTGGGGATGAGTGTAACTTCCAAAAGGGTGTTCAGAATGGTAATTTTTTTGTCAAAGTGTGTGGAATATTTTGGAGTTAAATCCAATTCTATTGCTAAATAGGGCTACTAGCCTAGGAGGTAGGTTTCCAAAGGAGGTGTAAGGATTTGGAGTCTAAACCCTAAACAAATGCTTGGAATAGTCTTTAATAGACATGAATGAACCAATTCCAAAGCCCCTAGGAGAAGGATGTCGTGGGATGGTGTATTGTAGTTGTTGAGGCCTTTACTCATCTTGAGTAGGCATAAGCCTAGTGGATTTGTGAGTTGTTTCACCCAAAGGTGTGGAGTCCTTCCTTGTAGGATCCTTGTGGTCATTTGAGGGGTCAAAAACCTAAACCTATTGGATTCATCCTTAGGTGTGTGTGAAGGGCTCTGCAATAGAGCCCCACCATGGTTTATCCCTTTTTGGGTTTCCACGTAAAAATTCTTATGTTGTGGATTTGTGTATTTATTGTTGCATGTTTATGTTCTTATCTATTATGCATTCTTAGCCAATGGATGAATAATAAGTTTTTGGTTTCAACTTCTAGTAGATCACTGATTTAGCACCCCCTCTCAGTGGTCTCTGATTCTAACAATTGGTATCAAAGTCTAGTTCCTTTGAGGAAGTTTAACCTCTTGAAGATCTGGGAGATTGATTCAATGGATTTCAATTTTTAGAGACAACTCAATGTGGCACTTGAGGATCTTGATGCAGCTAGAAGTGAAGACTGTACCTTAAATAAGAATCATAATGCTCTTGATGAACTCATTAGTGAGTTGAAGGATAAAGCAAGTATCTGCAGAGAAAAGAGGGAGGAATTAATGGACAAGTTGAAGGAGAAAGAAGATCATATCATGCAATACCAGGACAAAGTTGATGAGGTTAGCACTCTTGAGAGAGAGAATGTTGCTTTGAAGAATGAGATGTAATCCATTGTGATGAAACTGACTAAGTAAATTCAGGAGTGAAAGAAGAATGAAGAGAATTTGGCACAATCATTGAAGGAAAGAGCTAATGATTTCTCCAGGCTTACCTATGAGAATGATCAGTTGAAGCTTGAACTAACACAATCAAGGAACAATGGTCAAGAACTTGGAAGACAAGTGGTTACCCTAAGGGATGAACTTGCTACTACAAATGAATACAAAGACAAATTCAAAGTTAGTTCAGCAAGACTTTATGAGATGTTGAAGAGTCAGAGACATGGAAAGGATATGCGAGATCTAGGATTTCAAAAAGGTGAATCCTTCACATCTGGACAAGGCAGTGCTAAACCTGATTAGAAGAAGAGAAAGAATCTTCTAGTAAGACAACCTGATGCTCATAAATTCAATGGTAGATGTTTTACTGACAACAAATTTGGTCATATGGCAAGTCAGTCCAGAAGTAGGATGAATAATGGAATGATGAACAATAACCATATGATGAACAACATGAACAATGTTTCTACCTTTACCGTTCAAATGTTTCATATGCAATGATTTTGGACACAAGTCAAACATGTATAGACCAGTAATAAATAAATTTGAGAACAAAAGATGTTATGCATGTGGAATGTTTGGAAATATCTCTAATCAGTGCAAGAGAAGATAGAACTAGATGAACTTCATACCTATGAAGAATAATATTGTTTGTAGAGCATGCAACAAAACCAGTCATATTGCAAAATCCTACACAAGCAAAAACAATGCTTTAGTTGACAAGAACACATCAGATGAAAAGGGAAAGGAAAAATTTGATGAGATCAAAGATCAATATAAGAAGATGTGGGTAAAGAAGGATGAATCTAAGGTAGATAATGGATCTGTACTTGAATCTGGTGCAAAATATTCATTCAATAACTAGGGCTTTTTGGCCTTAGGAGGAGGCAAATCAATGAAAATATTGCAGTACCCCTTGATGAGATCTATGGTTGATGGATTATAGATGGCAGTTGATATCCGGAACTTAGATGGTTGATTTCAGCATCTGGTAGTGGAACAGGGCATCTAGTTGAATATTTGAGGTGCATTTATATCAAAGTGAAATTAAGGTTTACAAAGTTAAAAAGGCAATTACGAGAATCACTCTTCACTTTGTAAATAGTGTTTTCAAGTTGAAGAACAAGGTGATCAAAGTTTTTAGGTGATCAAAGAGCTTAAAGTAACTCAACGAAGTGATCTAGGGCATCCAACATTTGGTTAAGGTATTTCTTGAAGGGTGTTTTTCTGAGTCTGATTTTCTAATATTTTAAAATGGCATCTACATCTTCCATTGCTACTCCACTAGTGTTTGAGGTTGAGGACAAGACCCATCCTATATTTAAGAAACACCCTTATAAGTCCATGGAAGACAACCCCGTTGGAGCATTTTCTTTCATTCCACATGGAGTCTTGCATGTTGATGATGTTCGAGATTATATTCACTATGAAATTAAAGAAACCAACTCAAAAGACATCTTGGACTTGTAATTTGATAGAATCATGGATGATATCAAAAATCCTAAGCCAAAATTTGCACAACTGAAGAAAAAGGGTTTCACCCAATTTGTGAACTTTATGACTTTTGATGAAAAGGAGTGGGTAAGATATGTGCTAAGAAGGATCCACACTAAATTCATGTGGCTAGACCAACCTTACAAGATGGCTACTAATGCAATTAAGGTTGATACCTATTTGAATCAAACCGGTGAGAAGTCAAGGTGGCGGAAGGTCACAAACCCTATCGTGAACAAACTAACCAGTGTAGTGTTTGATGGGCTATCAATGAAGATCAACACAATTAAAGAGGATGATGTTAAATTTGTTGCAATGGTGATTGGTTAAAAGGTATATTAGTCTAACAGACTAAACTCGACATCCGACACTGCTATCCATGCAGCTTACAAAATGGTCAAGGAAGATGGTCATTATGACCTATGCATTGTCTTGTAGGAGGAATTGTTGATAAATTTGAAGAAGATTAAACAAGATAAGTAACATGTCTTCAAATTTGGATCTTTGATTATCTGTCTGGCCCTCTATTTCATGAAACAAATCCTTGGAACCGATAGGGCAATGGGCTTATGACAGACTGATTGCACAACAAATAAAGCATCAATTTGGCAGACTTGGGAACTAGGACAATCAGAATGCTGCATTATGGGCTTTTTAAAAAACTTATTAGGAAAAAATGAAGCAGAGAGGGAGAATATCCAAATAAATTGTCAAGAAATATGAAGGGACAATTTGCTTTATGGTTAATAAGGATAAATATCTGATGGAAGCAGTTCAACCCCAAACTTTATGGATAATCCCAATGGGGTATGAGGTTGATGAGGCTACCTTGGATACATATGCACAACACTTTCTAAATTCTCTGGAAGACACCAAGGAGGAGAGGTTAGGAACATGCAAAGAGAAATCAATGGAGTTGCACTCCAAGTTCTCTAAACCATCAAAGAAGAGGAAGGTGGCAAAGATTATAGAAGATATTCTTGTTGAGGAAGGCCACCCCGGTAAAGATTCATTGTTTCTAGGGAAGAAAGGGATGCATTTGAAAAGAAAAGAAACAAAAGCCTGCACCTGCTCCCATTAAAATTAAGGTAATAGGACCTTCTCCTACTTTAGTGAAGACACCTCCTGCTAAAGTTGAGCCATTTGGTGTATCTGCAAAGAGGAAATGTGTTTTGAGGAAGAAGTAGAAGACACAAAGAGAGTATGTAGGTGTTTCTTTGGTGTAACCAGAGACTGAATCTGATTTAGATATTCACAAGGCACTAAAGAAAGGTGAATTTGCTAGAGTGATTCAGAAACCCCAATCTGGTGGTGAGAAGGAGGAGCCAAAGAAGAAGGAAAGATATGATCCTGTACCAGTAGGCAAGCCTAAGAAAGGAAAGAAGACAAAATCATATTTGTACAAGGATATAGAATCTGGTAAGATGAAATCTTCTATAATAGAGTATCATATTGTTTCTTTGTTATCTACTCAAGAATTAATTGATGAAATTATTAAAGATGGAATTTTGAAGAATATCCCTATATATTATATAAATATGGATGATAAGGGTCAGAGATAGATTGAGGAAGCTGTAATTTTGTATATGGATGTATTTAGTAAAGCATTGATTGAGTTAGACAAATATCTTCCCAAAGATTTGTACAACCTAATTGATGCTAGGAGAAAATTTGCTAGCCAAATGGATAGAGAAGTAAAGGAGAGTGAACTGGTTAATCAGTGCAATAGTATCACTATAGAATAAATTGATAGATTAATTTTGTTAGCAAATAAAAAGGAATTCAGAAGTAAGTATAGGATCAATAGTCTAATTGTTGGTCGAATTGAAGAAATAAGGAGAGAAACCAGTGAAAACTGGAAAATGTTTCTTACTGAGAATAAACTTGTAGGTACTGTCTCTCAAAATGATGCCACTCAGTCAAAAAATCCTCCAACAGACAATATAAATAAAGAAGAGGATACTCAGGATGTTGGTGAACAACAAATTTTGGATTCTATTGAGGATGAGCTTGCAAATGAAAATGATAAACCAATAGCAACAGAGGATGGTGCACAAAGTGGTGACACCGGTGCATAGGAGGCATCTATAGAAGTTAAATCCAAACCTCTTGAGGTAGAGATAAAGAAGAGGTGAAGCAAGATGAACTAGATAAGATAAAGGTAAGGGAATGGAGACTTTGGTACTTGTTGCAATTGACACTTCAAAAACCCAAAGCCTAGGGAGTTTTCCACAGTTCAATATAAATTATGCTAAACCGTTCAATCAATTGTCTCTAATAGAGAGAATGATAGCTATCACTTCTCTTTAGGCACAAGCTAGTCAAGTGTTAGCACAATTAGAATCTGAAGAGAAGAAAATCATTGAAAAATCTGTTAAAGTTTTGGAACAGGTGGTATCGAATCTGCAACTTGTTGCAAGCACCAGTTCATCTTGTAAGCTTCGGAATTTACTTGATCATATATCCACCCAATTTGATTCTTTATCTAAAGCATCAGCTTGACAAGCTATGGAGAAGTTTAAAGATGCTAAAGTTCAAACATTTTTGTAAATGATTGGTAATGATAAGGCACAACTAGATAAAGAGTTAAAACTGATTGATGAGACATTAGTGGAAGCTGGTAAAATTTACAAGTCTATTCTAATTTTGGCCAATTTTACTACTAAGATAGACAAGCAGATAGAAATTTGTAAAGGGCAGTTAACTCATACTTCTAAGGCATATTATCCCACAACCAATTTAACCAGTAGTATTGAAGGTCAAATTTTGAATATCACTGAGTAGATTAGGAACTTTGAAAAGGAGAAGAGGAGGATAATAATGAGAATAGGTGAAATCTAGAAATTCATTGGTCCCCGATTGGACACCTTAGTGTATCATAAGATGGATTGCATTTAGAACATCTCTCAGGAGACTCCTACTAATATTGCAGCTATAGAATTTCACACTTATGTTTTGAACGGTTTTGTTTCAATTTTGGAGAAGTTGAGAGCAGGATGGAACACATATCTTGGGTTCCTGAAGATGACATATGCGGATATACTGAAGCATGTATAGATCTAATCCTCTGGTGAATGTGTATCTATGTGTAGGAATTTTTTATGCACACCCTATCTTTGGCATTGATGTAAAAGGGGGTGAGATGAGGTGAAAAATGTATAGTGTATAGACTGATTCTATGTATGGAGTGTACATTCCGGTTTATTGCAGATTCATGGATTGTTGATCTAAGGGGGAGGCTTAGAATTATTTTATTCTTTCATTTGGTTGTATAGCTTTGAACACTTATCCATTTTTCACAAGTATCACCATCAATGCCAAAGGGGGAGATTGTTGGCAATTGACACTCATCCGATGATTTTAGGAGACTTTTGGTAGTTGACTATTTGTTTAGGGTTGTCATTGATGGCAACTATTCATGGTTGTCTGATCTGGCAGTCATGATCCAACTTATCCAAAAGGTGGAGGTAGCTGATAGACAGTTAACCAACAAAATAGGGTAAAACATGGTATTTCAGTAATGTTTTGATTCAAAATTATCTCTAGTGATCACAGTGTTTTTGGTGATTTTTTTTGTGATCTCAATGATATGGAAGACCTTTAGGAAGCGTGTGGTTAAAATATTTTTGTCTGGTGCTATGTTTTATTCAAGATTGAAGTCGACTTGATCTACAGATTACACTTATTGAAGCCAACTTGAAGGAGATTGTTTTTGTCGTAAGACTAGATATATAAGATTGTTTTGCAAATTGATTTTCAGTATATTAGAGATGTGGTGATCCATTTTGGTATGACTGAGCGTAGTTTCATGTGCACATTTTCTTTTAGACCAACCGGTAGTTGACAGAGACAAAGACAAAGTATTTAGCAAAGCAAAGATGGTCAGAGATTGAGACCTTAATCGGAACTCATCTTTGCATAGACAGATGTTGGTTAAGAGTTCATTTTATTGTATTTACACATAGTAAACAAATTGTAAGTCAGTGAGACTTCCTTGAGGGTTGTAACCCTTCGGATAACTTAATTTGAATAGTGAGCTCTAGGTAGTGAGCCTAAATGCAAGTGCGTTCCCATCTATGTAAGATTTATGTACTCCTAGCCATAGTATATGAATATTGTGGGTTCCAACCCCACCGTGGTTTTTCTTTTTCTAGGTTTTCACATAAGAATTCCGATGTTGTGGAATTTTGTATTTATTGTTGCATGTTTATGTTCTTATCTATTATGCATTGTGAATCGGTGGATAAAGAATAATTTTATGGTTTCAACTTCTGGTAGATCATTGATTCACCCCCCCTCTCGGTGATCTTTGATTCTAACATATGTATGTATGTATGTATGTATGTATGTATGTATATGTATATGTATACACACACATATAGATATATATGTTTATGTAAATATATATGTGTATATATGTATATACATATATATGTGCATGTGTGTCTATACATATATGTATGCATGTATGTATATATCTGTGTGTGTGAGTGCATATATATATGTGTACTCGTATATATACATATATTTATATATGTAAATATGTATGTATGTGTGTATATATATATGTGTGTGTGTGTGCATACATATGTATATATGTGTATATATGTATATATATGTATATAAATATATATATGCATATGCATATGTATTTCTATGTATATATGTAGATGTATATGTGAGTATACATACATATATATATGTATGTATGTATGTATGTACACATGTATATATCTATTTAGTTTAACATGTGTTTAAAAAGGTCCAAAAATAAGTGAGAATAGATTTTGTGAATGTATTTGTATGTAGATATATGTAGATGTTAGGTATGTATATATATATGTATGTATAAATATATATATATATGTGTGTGTGTGTGTGTGTGTATTAATATATATATATATATGTGTGTGTGTGTGTGTATAAATATACATATATGTATATATACACATATATCTACATATATATGTATATGTATACATGTATACATATACATATATATGTAGATATATGTGTATAATACATATATACATATTATACATATTCATGTATATATATGCATATATATATATATATATATATATATAAACACACACACATATATGTTAGACACAATGCACCACTGAGAGGGGGTGAATCAATGGCTCTCAAACTTTTCCCTTTAACTATCCTTATGAATGTATGTCAGTTAGCAAATCTAACTAAATGCAAAATTGCTGGTTAATGAGGAGACTAAACACAAATGCATTCACACAAAGGGAAAACACATAACACCAGTATGTACAAGTTAAACCCAAGATGGGAAAAACCTCGATGAGTAATTTTGTTGGAGTCTACTACTCCAATCCAGCCTCACAATGAATCTCTGTTACAATGTTTAGGGCACCAACCCAAGGAGCACCAACCCCTAACTTGTTTATGGCCTACAACCCAAAGGAGCTACAACCCCTACACCAAGCTACAACTCAGCGACCATAATGAACATTCAAATACAAAAGTAAATCTTGGTTACAAAAGAGTTTTGCAACCTATGAACATTACTTCCTTTTACCAGTGAGACACCTTCTTTATTGCACCGGTTCACTCTTTTGTTGCATTGTCGATAAACTCTATCAGTTCACCTCTACTCTTCTTCTTCTCTTTTGGATCTCCTCCTCACTGCTCTTCTCTTCAGTACTCTATGTTGTCTTCCTACTAGTACAAGAACCTACCAGTTATCTCCTCTGATGCAATAGAGCTTCTATATCGGTTGCTCAAACCATACCGATTAACCCTATGTTAAACCCTATTATTTGTTTAACCTTCACTCACTCAATCACTATCCTCTTCTACTATTTTCACTTTGACTGATCTAACTCTCTCATGCAGAATTGAATCACTTCGCATTATCTCTATCTTCTTCCATTTAGCAATGACCTTTAATGATTTTGGCTTCCTTATTTATAACCTGGTTTTTCCACCAAAATCCAATTCAAGTCACAGGTGGTTAGGGTTTCCTCATCAACCTTGAGGCAAACCAAATCCAATCATATCTTATCCAATCTGATCCCCCAAATAGTTGTTTGCACATCACCGCTATTAACACGCCTTCCAATACATGTTTTCTAAACTTAGCAACCACGACCCTGTATCTGGTCTGCATCTATCAAAACACCATTAATACTTATGTTGTTTCCTTCTCAAGTGTTCTTCTCACAATATTATTTTCTTGCTTCGATTTAGGTGCCAGCAACTGCCTTATTTTTCTTTGTCATCCATTGTCCTTGAGCCACACTCCTCTGGTCCGATCCACAAATCACGGGATCCATATTAAATGCACGCCTGTAGAAACACCTATCTGTACATGACACTTCACTAACCTCTACAAGATTTCCACTTCATCTCTACTTGACATCCATGTCGACCACCACCTTTGCTAGATCATCTATATTGGTATGAATAGGATCGTCAACCAAACACTTAACCGGTTCTTCTTTTTTGCCGATTTACTAATCCTGTCAGTATCTCATACTTTACGATTAACCTTCATGTCTACACTTTGCTGAACTATCGGTGGAACACCTTGACCAGTTGTCGGACATGTCTATCCATAGAATGCTCATTCTCATCAAGTAGAGTCACATTTCTTAGCCTCTTCGCTTCCTTACCAATTTTTGTGCTTACTGGTAGCCATCCTGATGACATCATGTCATCAACCTTCAATGGTTTTCATCTAAGGAATCTACATGCCGGTTTCATTCTTTATTTATAGCTGCTCCACTTTGCCTTCTTCATCATCTGACTAAATATCATCTCAGCTAGTTTGTCAAGTTGACAAACTCATCACTCTTCATTTGCACTGGCATCCCAACATGTCTTCTTTGTTGGTTTAGTGCATAACCCTGATTTCATGTACTTGAGGCATTCCTTTAATTCACCTATAGATCTGGTGTGAAACTTTAGACACTTGCCTTTACCTCTTGTTCCTTATCTCACAAAACTATAATGCACAGTATGCATAATAGGAGATAAGCTCCACTTACTGGTGGAGTGGCACCTTGTCATCTGCATCCTGCAATGCACTCACATGGCTTCCCTATTTGAGCAACACATCTTCAAACAGGCACATGTGATTCAGTGTGAGCACCTTCACTATCAGTCATCTCTTCACATGGTGACTGCATCTTCATCTGGTGAGATTCTTGTTGTTTTGTAACCTCACAGCATACTGATGACCTATTCATTCTTCTCCTCCGATGTTGATGTGATTTAGGTAACATTTTGCCTCTTCATCACAAGCAACATCCAAGCATCCTACTCAATTTGTTCAAACTCTTCCTCCATATATTGTCCATGTATTGTTTTTCTCAATTTGTTCCTCTGGTGAATGTGTATATATGTTTAGGAAATTTTTATGCACACCCTATCTTTGGCATTAATGTCAAAGGGGGTGAGATGAGGTGAAAAATATATAGTCTATAGACTGATTGTATGTATGGAGTGTACAGTCCGGTTTATTGTAGATTCATGGATTGTTGACCTAAGAGGGAGCCTTAGAATTCTTTTTTTCTTTCATCTGGTTGTATAGCTTTGAACACTTATCCATTTTTCACAAGTATCACCATCAATGCCAAAGGGGGAGATTGTTGGCAATTGACAATCATTCATTGATTTCAGGTGACTTTCGGTAGTTGACTATTTGTTTAGGGTTGTCATTGATGGAAACTCTTCATGCTTGTTCAATCTGGCATTCATGATCCAACTTATCCAGAAGATGGAGGTAACTGATAGACAGTTAACCAACAAAATAGGGTAAAACATGGTATTTCAGTAATGTTTTGATCCAAAATTATCTCTAGTGATCACGGTGTTTTTGGTGATTTTTTTTCTGATCTCAATGATATGGAAGACCTTTAAAAAGCATGTGGTTAAAATCTTTTTGTCTAGTGCTATGTTTTGTTCAATATTGAAGTCGACTTGATGTACACGTTACACTTATTGAAGCCGACTTGAAGGAGATTGTTTTTGTGGTAAGACTAGATATATAAGATTATTTTGCAAATTGATTTTCAGTATATTAGAGATGTGGTGATCCATTTTGGTATGACTGAGCATAGTTTCATGTGCACATTTTTCTTTTAGACCAACTGATAGTTGACATAGACAAAGACAAAGCATTTAGGAGAGCAAAGACAGTCAGAGATTGAGACCCTAACTAGAACTCATATTTGCATAGACACATGTTGGTTAAGAATTCATTTCATTGTATTTACACATATAAACAAATTGTAAGTCAGTGAGACTTCCTTGAGGGTTGTAACCCCCTAGACAACTTAATTTGAACAGTGAGCTCTAGGCAGTGAGCCTGAATGCAAGTGCATTCCCATCTATGTAAGATTTATGTACTCCTGGCCATAGTATATGAATATTGTAGGTTCCAACCCCACCGTGGTTTTTATTTTTCTAGGTTTTCACGTAAAAATTCTGATGTTGTGGAATTTTGTATTTATTGTTGCATGTTCATGTTCTTATCTATTATGCATTGTGAATCGGTGGATAAAGAATAATTTTATGGTTTCAACTTTTGGTAGATCATTGATTCACCCCCGCTCTCAGTGATCTCTGATTCTAACATATGTATGTATGTATGTATGTATGTATGTATGTATATGTATACACACACATATAGATATATATGTATATGTATATGTAAATGTATATGTGTATATATGAATATACATATATATATGTGTACACATATATATACATATATTTATATATGTAAATATGTATGTATGTGTGTGTATATATATATGTGTGTGTATACATATGTGTATATATATATATATATAAATGTATATATATGTATATATTGTTGGTATTTTGGTATGGTTTTGTCATTGATGTCAACACCTACTAACACTTATCAACTCTAGCACTTTGGAGAATCAACAACATTCACCGGTAAGCAAGTGACTTATGCACAATTACCGGTATCTGGTACGCCGACAGGATATAATGATCACCAGCACTTGGAATGACATGGAAAACATTTGGTTATGTCGAAGACATTGTTTGGACACTTTGTCTTGAAGTTTTATTTATTGGCATTTTCGTATTTGCATATTTGTTGTTACCGGCAAATAGGTCCAGGATATACACCGACAGGTTCATCTATTCTAGATTAGCATGACGCATTGTGGATATGTTTTATTATTGTTGTAAATGCATCAAGCTGACATGTTGAATCGGTTATTGCATCGTATATTGATTTATTTGTAAATTGATTTTATTGTAATATCCTTTAGAGCTGACCTACTATTGGTCTTAGGTTATGGTATAAATGTAAGATCTTATTTGTAAGATTGGATGTGGAATGCCAAAAAGGAATTGTGTGAAGGTATATGCAAGAATAAGCAGATCTATACATGCTGACATCATTTGAAGATTGAAGGAGGGTTTTGTGAAGACAAGCAAAACTACACCGGTACTGAATCCAGCATAGAAAGATACTAATCTGAGTAGTACATCCATATTGGATTTAACCATCCAACTATAAGTTAGCGTGACTTCCCATTTGTGATTGAGTAGTGAGCTCTAAGCGCTTGGCCTTTCTGCATGTGCAGACCCCATTTGTATACACTTACTATCTACAGTAGTATCATCTGATTGTGGGTAAGGTTTCCCACCATGGTTTTTCCCCTTACAGGGTTTCCATGTACAAATATTGGTGTCATGTGTTGTGGATGACTTTGTCTTTCTGTTTCATGCATTAATCCTTACCGGTATTGCAATTAACTGATAAAACTGTCTACTGGCATAAAAGACTGTTTCACTAATATTATGCATTAAAGTTGTTTAAGTTGTTTTGGATTATATTTATTAGACAACTGATTCAACCCCCCCTCTTAGTTGTCTCTGGGATCTAACAATTGGTATCAGAGCCTAGTCCTCTTTTTGCAGAAGTTTAACAACTTGAGGAGATCCAATGTCTTATAACTATTTCAGGAAGGACAGTCCCAAACTTGATGGAACCAACTATGGGATATGGAAAATCAGGATGGAGACACATCTGAATTGCATTGGAAAGGATATCTGAGATGTAACAAAGAATGGCTATACTTCTCCTACTCAAGGTCAGTCTAATCCACCTACCTTAGCTAAAGATGAAGAGAATGATTGCAAGGCAAGACAAGCACTCTTGAGCGCACTATCAGATCAACAAATCATGGAATTATCAGATAGGTCTACTGCTAAACCTATATGGGATCATTTGGAAACACTGAATGAAGGAGATTCCATAGTCAAAATTGCAAAACATGAAAGCATCCAGGTGAGGTATGAAAGTCTAAAAATGGAAGAAGATGAAAGGATTTCTGCTTTTATGGAAAGAGTAAATGAAATTGTTTTGGGTATTAAATGTTGTGGAGGAACCTTAAGTGAAGATGAAATTATTTCAAAAATTTTTAGGGGATTACCACCGACATACAAAATGAAAGTTATTGCTATAAATGAACTAAGAACAATGCCTAACACATCAGTAACTAAGGATGCATTGATTGGAAAACTATCTGCCTTTGAAATTGAGGAATTTGGTCATGTTGCAACTATAAAGACAGACTTAGCTTTTAAGGCATCAACATCATCTACACCATCATTTGATAAGTCTGATTGGAAAGCTTTTTATGCAAGAGAACTTGAAGAAAGCAGGAGAGAAAATGAAGAACTTGAAGCACTATTTGCCAGAAAAATGCCTAAAGGTCCAGTTGGAAGTAAGTATGAAGGTAAATCACCCTTTAAATGTTTTAACTATAATAAGATTGGTCATATGGCTTCAAGATGCCCTGATAGACATGCTAGATTAAGAGAAGAAGCTAGAAGAACATATAAGCCTAACCCTGAATATCAGAGATACAAATTTAAGAAAAATAAAGACAAAACTTGTTATCTTGCTGATGAAGGAGTCATTGATGATTTTGATGAGGATCCAGTAGACAATGGATGGGTTTTTGTTGCTATAACAGAAGATCAACTGACACCTATTCATTCAGGATGCTCACATGACATGACTGGTGATAAAAGTAAATTCTTAACTTTTAAGAAACACAATGGAGGTCTGGTAAGATTTGGAGATGATAAAGCTTGTTTGATCAAAGGAAAAGGTTCAATATCTCTCGATGGTAAGAATAATACTGATAATGTCTACTATGTTTAAGGTTTAAAACATAACCTTTTGAGTGTTTGTCAATTATGTTAGGCCCAATATGGAAAGCTAATGTACTAAGAGGGGAGGGGTGAATCAGTATACAAAACTTTTCTTTGATAATAACCTTACTGTTATGCATAAATAGAATAGTGCAGTAACATAAAATAAAGTTAAAACAAACAGATAACAATCATACATGATTCACTCCATAACTCATATATTTTGGTCACACAAAAACTCTTGGTTAGAGAGAAAAACTATGGTGGGGATGGCACCCACAACTTCACTACTGCAATAATAAAGATTGCTTGGTTAGAGCTACATTTAGCTATTTTTGATAGCTTACCTTATTAGGAGTATCAAGATCTGTTAGATCTACCTTACTAAAGGATTTTACAACACTATATAAATGTTGCACCTGGTTAAAGGATTTGCAATTTATAGACTTGATTAGAGTCTTTTACCCTATTAAAGGTTTCTCTTACAACTTCAAAATACTACAATAAGACTTTACAAATATCTGCAACTTTACATCTGAAATGCTATAGCAGATTCTATGTGCTCAGAATAAGATTACCTAGCTTGTAGCATACCTCGGTAACCCATATTGTAACTCGGTAAACCCTTCTATTTACTCTGTTCTTTGACTGTTCACTGATAACCTTCTCGGTGACCTCTATGTGTCTCTATAATAGTCTTCCTTCATGCATACACACACATATCTCACATCTCTCATATCTAATCCTAAAATCATGCTGTATAAATAGATCTCTTACAGTGGTGATCTAGTTCATTGCTTCGATCTTACAAAAAGATTCCTTGAATGAATAAATAAACAAAATATTTCATTGGTTAGATTGACCTTGCAATCATACACAATCTTCTAGTGCAATTCCAATGTAAAAATGATTAGATGTGCCTCGATCTTGTAACACATTTTCATGTGCATGTCCAGGTTCAATGTATATGGTAAAATGTTTCACTTGGTGAATATCAACTCGGTGAGTTAACTTTACTTCTCGATAGCCATGAAACATTACTTGATAAACAGCTCGATGAATACTGTGTTTTGTGACTGCTTTCTTCTATAACCGACTAGACTGTTCATACTGACTTCTCTGTGTGTACCGACTGCATGATTCTGTAATACTAACCAACTAGAATATATAGTATGACTTTGGATATAAAACTAATGGTAATTTGATAAGTAGTAACAATCTCCCCTTTTGATATTAGTTGAGATGTTTGACAAAAACTACTTTCAAAGTCATAACTCAAAAACTATATACTCGTAAAATGACTATAATTGACAATATATACAATATTCAATGAAATAGTATATGCAGATATACTCCCCTTATCATTATTCTATACATAACTCTGAATTTTGCATGTTCAGTTTTGTTTTATGCTTGTGTGCTCTGAATGCTCTGTATATTCTACTCGGTATACTCCCCTTGTATACAATACTCAAAACTATGTTACCAAAACTATATCACTCTCCAAATATAGCATTACTCCCCCTTTGCTGGATATTACTTTCCTCTATGTAGTATCATAATATTACTCCCCCTTTTTGACAAACATCAAAAACTTAATTTCCATCCAGAGGCGGTAATTGATCAAAAATAGACTTATACTTAGTCTGGGCATCGGTGAGGTCGACTGAGAGTGAATCCTTTACACTTTCCATTAATGAATTTTGTGCTTGAATATTAGCTAGGAGTGATATTAAGCCATCAATAGTGCTTCCCTCTTGTGTGGTTGATAGGCGTGTAGCTCTATTGATCTGTTCCTATACTGATGAGAGATGAGGAAGGAATAATGTCTAAAGGGTCATTATATCCATCCCGATTTTGTGCTCTTCATTCCTTAGTTCTAACTGTTGAGCCATGAGCTATTGAAGCTTTGTATAGAAATTTTGAACTAAATTTGGCTTAGTGGTCAACTTAGTTGAGAGATCGATGATCTCTTTCTCAATTGCACCAATTTTATTTTTTACATCTTTAATGAATAAGGAAAATGTACACAGTTTCTGGAATAAATAAAGAATATGCTTGAGTTGAGGGGACAACTCAGCAATGAATTTGACAAGTTTTACCTTGCCAACAACAATGGATTTCTATACTTCCTCTATCATTTTAGCAGTTAGCTCTTTATCCTTGAGCTTGCTTAAGTACCCAAATGCATCAACTCCAGATGTTTCAATCTGATTTAGGAGTTCATCCAATTGAATATGGATGGCTGCATCGGTTGACACTGTTGTTGAAGGTAGCATTTCTGTGAGTAGTGTCCTAACCTTCTAAAGTACCTTATTCTTTTTTTGTATGGCCAGTTGCTTCTCCTGTTCGGCCTTTGCTTTGCATAGTTCACCAAATTCAGTGAGTGCTTGCCCTTGCAATTTGGAAATGTCTACATTGGGCAACACTATCAGTTTAGATAAGTCAAATTTGAAACCATGCTTTCTCACCTTCTTCTCTTTTCCTTTGGTCAGTGGCACTAAGACAAGTTCTTGTGAGGCTTGCTAACCCTCGGTAGGTTGCTCAGTAGATGCAACACTTTGGTTGGTTCCTATAGCCATTGCAGTGTCTTTGGGTGTCTCGGTGCTAGGGGTCTCAGCTGTAACATTTGCAGTGCTTGTTTGTGCTTGAGATGTCTGATCTTTGGTTGTATCTTCTGCTGCTTCAGATTTGGTACCTTCGGTGCCTTGCTCGGTGTCCTTGGGAGCTTCGGTTGAGATAGGTGGCTTCACCGGTGGATAAGGCTAAACTTGTTCTAAGACAAATTCACTAGAGACAAGTTTTGCATAGGTAGTGCCTTCAATCATTTCTTTCTCTAGTGCTGCTTCATCCATTACATCTTCATCAATTTGAATAGTGTCAACTAGGTCTGGACCTTGCTCGGTGACATCTGGATCTTGCTTGGTGACATCAAAAATTTTAATTTGAGATTGTTCACCAACATCCTTTTGTTTGAAGATCTCCTGCCACTTGGCTTTTGTCTCATTCTCCACATCAATGTATATCCCATTCATCAATTTTAAGGCTCTTTGTTTCACAAGAAATTTAGAATTGTATGTGGTCAAATGCTCCTTGATTTCTGCTATGGACATGTCAGGAAATAGATGGACTAGACTTATTTCTCTTATTTGTCTCTCTGAGTCCATTGCATATATCCATCTGTTATCAATATGTAAGTATAGTTCACTCGGAAGTGACTTTGCTAGTTCTAATGGTGCTAGCCGAAACTTCAGAAGTGTACAGATGACAACTTCTTCAATATGTTGCTTCTCATCATTATTCCTAGTCTCATACTTAACATATCTAAATCCTGCAAATCCACCGTATTCTTTATGATTGGCACAAAAAATTTCAACATTGTGAATATTTACCTTTTTACTTTTCACAATCTGGAATTTATTTGCATCATCAGACTCTGTATCACTAGACTCTTTTGCCAAAATGAGTCTCTGAGTAGATTTCTTATAGGTCTTGGTTACCTTGGGTGCAGTAACACTTTTCTATTTATTACTCGGTGATGCAGCTGATGCTCTGGTGTTGGGTCTCTTTGTTGGTGGAGTTAGTAGGACCTTTGAGATGTCCTATTTCTTTCTTTTCAGAACTTTACCCTTTGGCAACTCTGTGCTCAATGTTATTGCAGCCTCTTGAGCTTCTAATTCCTCTTCAGTAATGGCAAGATTGCCTTTGACAGGTGTAGAGGAGGATTCTTCTCTGAATTTCTCAGATAAAACCTTTATCATCTTTGTAGCTTTTCTTGTAGCCTTAGGTACTACAATGCTCATTTTTAATTTCTCCTTCACCTCTTCATAGGTTCCATACCTTAGTTCGGTTGCATGCCTTGGCAATGATAAATAGGCATCAATTTGTTGTTGTGTTATATCATAATCAATCTCATAACCCATTGGTTGCAATGATTGAGTCCTCGGCTCAACAACATTTACATAGCAATAATTAGTGTCGACCTCAAAACATATATTGTCCTTATATTTTTCTACCAGCTGTGGTGGAATCCTGTACCTGTTGTGCATTTTCTCTTGGAATTTGCTGAAGTAATCATCCATGATATCATTAAAGTTATCTCCTAACTTCTTGATGAAGTCATTGATTTGATGGGTGATGGGTCGGTGTAGCTCCCATACTACTTTACCGACTAAGGGAAAGAACTTCTCAAAGTAGAAAAACATACATACAAGTAATGAACTAAACTTTAGTGTATTTGCCAAGTTGTTCTTCTTCAACTTCCTTATTATGTTCAAGTTCTCAAACAAGTTCTTCAGTAGTACTTCACACAAGTCTACTTTCATTCCCTTCTTCACTATTTTGTAGGCCAAGTCAACTGCAACACATGGTACATTGTTTTCCCTTGCAGATTGGAAGAAACAGTAACCAATAACTCTAATTGCAAACTTGAGTTTTGCATCAGTGACATTATTCAATTTCAGTCCTCGATAATCAGATTCTACTCCAATTAGACTGATTAGCTCCTTTTGTGATATGATTTTCTGTGCATGTGCATGATCATAGATGGGATACCTGGTGATTAGGTGAATGACTTCCTTAGTGATCTTGAATGGTTGCTCTTGTAGCGACATGAAATAATCATGTACTCTACTCAAGACAAACTTAACCTACTGGGGTTTGAACACACAAGGATAGACTAGGGCTTCAGTTAATCCCTTGATTTTGATATGCTCAAATTTGCTATCGAGTTTTCCATCAGTGCAAAGTTCATCATATGTGTCACTAATCTCTACATGACTGAGTTCCTCAACATGACATTTGGTGAAGAATCTGACATCTTCTACTAACAAGACTCGATCCGGGATGAGTGAAAATGCAATTTTGTCATCTAGTTCTAAGGCAACTTTGGGAGTTAAAGAATATTTCAGCAAGGGCTTCTCCACATTTTGGACAACTATGGGATCTTGGATCTTGGGTGCCATGGTAGGTTTCGGGTAAGATTTGACAAATTATCCTTAGGGTTTACAAACGACTAATGCTTCACACTCGGTAGACAATAGCAATTTGACTAGATCGGAAACCAGCTAAACAGTGTGAATAGATTGATGTAAATACCTCAAAATTCTCTCTGAATGAAGTTTGATCACTTTGATTTTCTCTGCTCTTCTTCTCAAAAACTTGGTGAATGAAAATGATCTCAAAAACACTTTTAA